>NW_022170738.1:31135041-31198586 GCF_008802855.1 Photinus pyralis | reverse complement strand
CGATCACGTATAAATATCCTCGAGTATGTATAAAGATTGGCGCGTGAATTCACCGTTGGACATTTTTGTTGTGCGTTCATCACGGTGTTAGCTGTACCATACAGAAGCGATCTGTTTCCAAACTTTTAGGGAGACAGATGAGACCAAAATTGTAACCTCAAAGGAATCTCATTCACGTCAATTACTGTTATTTTAAATTTTTGGTGGCCAGTTATCTTAAGGAATATTAATTTTGTTTGAAGTAATTTTGATATCCCTGAAGAAATCGACCTATGAAATTAATTGCATGACCAGATTTTGTATTGTACTGCCATACTGCTGTTGCCTAATATTCCCACCCTTAGACTTTTAGGGCAAGAAGGATATCTAGATCTTATTATTGATTTATTTGCTGCTTTTAATGATCTCAAAAGACTGTTTTTCTGATCTAAATTCACAAATTTTCTTTATTTATTTCAATTCGAAGTAAAAATAAAAATTGTGAAAGTATTTTTAAGGAAGTGGCGTCACCCCTGTTCCTAAGGGATGACACTTGCGCTGCTGCGGGTAAATTTGCTTTGCTTATTTACATCCAGACTATCACTGTGCAAAGCGGCTTGGTTCCATCCAAATTTAATTTTCAAGTAGACATAATTCGAACGGAATTTTTATTTGAATTAATTCAGCCTGATGAAGTGAATTCGGTTCGGTATTAAAGCACCTGTTTGAGTGGAAGTAGTAGAAACTTTAGTTAACAATTCGGGCCACGCTTTATTTAAATTAACGAATTAAAAAAGCATTAATTTGATTCGGCGGTAATTGAAGGATTTTGACTATAGCTCTAACACTGGTTTTTTTTTCGAATTTTATTTATAGAGATAAGTAAAGTGGAGATTTTTGAGATTTTAATGGTTAGAGCAGTTTAGGCATTACACATAGAAAATCTACCGCGCGAAAAATTAAAGTGGAATTAACAACCGTCTTTCCTGTATCTTTTGATTTCTATGGTGTATTGTTTTCATAATGGGTTTCGGAATTCGTAGACTCCAGTGGGTCGGAGATAAAAAAGGAAATCTTTCTCAGGAAGGTTTCTATTGGAAAGATAGCTAAGATAGGATAACGGGGCACTGAGGTCATTCGCTTACATTGTGATAATACAACTCGGCAAAAGTCACAGCGTAGTTTTTTTAAGCACTCGTCCAAGTAATGTGCATTTCGAGGGGTTATAGCGAATCCGCTTGGATCTCAAAGAAAGATGGTTCGCTTACTGAAATAAGTAAGGGAGGTCATCCCGGGAAGAGATTTCACATTCATTCGGTGGTAGGCTACTATATCGCCGTGCAGCTAAAAGCACACTAATTTTTTGCTAGGTTAGCCAGACTAAAAAGTTACCCTTTCTGATCAACATAAAACCAAATAATATAAATCGCGAGAGAAATCGTGAACGCTGAGGACGTACATTCTAAATTTTGGTGCTATCGGGGATTTTGGTTAAACGGAAATATTCGCGTGACTTTACACATTTTATATTGGAAAAAACAAATACCAAAAGCGAGTTAATTGAATGTGTCAGTTTATAACACCACGAAAAAGAATTGTATAATTGGACGAAAAAATGGTAACATGCGCTTTTATTATAGTCTTCCAAGATATGATAGCACCAAACAATGCTGAGACTCTTGAAAATTTTCGGCAGAAACCTCCTCATCCTTTAATGAAACCTTTTCCTGTGTCTTCGCTATTTTTAAATCATACTTTACAAACATATCCTTCTCGACTTCCGACGTAAGAATGGTTTTATCCACCTTTCACAATGGATCATGGCGTCTATTTGCCCTATCTTTTATATTTTATACAGAGTGGCCCAACGAGAAGTATACAGAGGGCTTTTAGGGTATTAAATTAAGAAATTTCGAAAAATCCTCGAACACGTCAATTTTGTATTCGAGGGGGACAACTTTTGGAATACAAATCACGAACCCAAGTCTTCACCCCTCTACGTAGGGAGCTTAACCCCTAAAATTTTAAATAGAATCATATGGCAAATGGCACATTATTTGAAAGCCAATTTAATCGTGATTACTAATCTGCTTTGCTTTTTAAATTCTATTGATTCGTTTCGGAGATATTCGCATTTGAAATGAAAAAAAAAACAAATACGATCTAAGTCACCTTGTATTAAAGGTTTAAATTGTGCAAAAAATAACAAATAACTTTAAACAAACAACATTTATTTCAATAAATGCTCGAATTGCCTTCCGCCTGCTTCCATGCAGTAATAAAGATTTGCTTCAAAACGCTGCCGTACATGTTGCAAGATTTCAGGGCTAATCACTCGAAATTGTTGAGTTATACCATAGTGTATTCTATTCTTACACTATGGTTATACGTGCTCGCAACCTTTGTAATGTTCCGGGCGGAGTAGCATAAACTTTATTCTTTAAATATCCCCACAAGAATTAATCTAAAGGACTTAAATCATGGGAAAAAACCATTTCAAATGCGAATATCTCCGAAACGAATCAATAGAATTTAAAAAGGAAAGCAGATTAGTAATCACGATTAAATTGGCTTTCAAATAATGTGCCATTTGCCATAGGATTCCATTTAAAATTTTAGGGGTTAAGCTCCCTACGTAGAGGGGTGAAGACTTGGGTTCGTGATTTGTATTCCAAAAGTTGTCCCCCTCGAATACAAAATTGGCGTGTTCGAGGATTTTTCGAAATTTCTTAATTTAATACCCTAAAAGCCCTCTGTATACTTCTAGTTGGGCCACTCTGTATATTCGTCCTATATAGCCCGTGGCAAAAATCATTTGCTGCCAAATTTCGACCCATATATTGGAGTGTCCTTACGACCACATCAGTTAGTATTTGCTACCAAAGGCGATGTTGAACTCGAATCCATTCTACCAGACGTTATTTTTAGTACCCTCATAGATGCTACTGAAGATCGACTTCATGAATCCCTTTAATATTATGCAAAATCAGCACAACTATCGAAAGAGGAAATTCTGCATCTGTGTTAGGGACCTTACAATTTTCTAGGTTTGACCTAGGGTTTGACAAAAAAGTCAAAATTTTAATTCAAAGAAGGGTGGTTCAACTCCTTTTATGCATATCTCCAAAGTGAATGGTATCACATTGAATGGAATTTTTAACCCACGCTTAGGTAATTCAGTAATTGGATGATCCTTGGTTAACTTCTCAAATTAAGTTTTCAATTACAATTCTGCTGGAATAAATTGTAGCTTTTAAGTATTTTTTTTTCACTTTGAAGGAAATTATAATCTCCATTAATTCAGATTACTTAATGGAATTTCAGGCAATTTAAAATGTGTGGGTGATATGGTATTTATGCGATTCCCAATCGAAAATGAAATCCCAATCATATGAAACAGACACTACTGTCCGATATTTTGAACAATGTTCCCCTTCATGACTAAGACAACGCACCAAAACAAAAACATGTCAAACGAGAAGTAGAATTTCGTTTAGTTTACCTAACCGATCGTTACATAAAACTCGCATTCCAGAATGATGCGCTGTTAACGATAACGTTGTTTTTTTTCCCAACTAACGGACCACTGAAAAGATCTTCCGATGTGCAAAAGTTTACTCACCCTATCAGGTGAGTCATTTCGACTTACATTTCGCTAGGTTTTTGCTAATATTACCTGTTTATGGCAGCTGCTCTCACTATTAGTATGTTGAAGAGGTGCGTGTAATTTATTGGCATTAGGCGAGGCAAACGACACATGAAGAATTAATCATTCTTCGTGTGCTGTTTTTTTGCAATGCACACCAAGCGTGTCTGTAATTGTGGTAAACATTGGGATGTATCATCAACAATCTCATCAGTTATGAATATGATACAAAACAAAAACTGCAAATGATTCACTACCTGAGAGATTAGCATGATGATTTAGGAATGATAAGCGTGGTTGGTAATCTCACATAATTTCGGTTGTAATTACGTAAATTCAAGTTTAAGAATTTAGATCAATTACATCCTGTGTGATAAATACCTACTGGTCACAATTCCAATTGCGGTTTAGGACGTGGAATGGTGCTAAAATACAGCTAAATTGAGACAACAATTTAAAGCTCCCACAACTAGTGTTGATTTAAATCTTTCATAATTATTGAAAGGGGTGTTTTTGATACAACGTGCGAGTGAGAAATTTCATCCCTTAACGTTTGTCGCAAGTTGCAATGTAAAGAGGCTCATTTTATTACTAAATCAAATAGATCTTGAGAAATAAATTTCCTTTCACTATAAATACCACATTTCTAACATTCAGTTCCCTTCACATGTCAACATGGCAATAAAATTGAAGGATTGGCAGCCGCGTACCTGAGATTCTCATGTTTGCGAGGATGATTTGACGGGACGTGAAATTCAACATAAAATTTTCTACATACTTACTTCCTAAATAAACCGATACAACGAAATATCGAAGGATCCTCAGTATTACAATCACTTTTAACGACAATTTATTTTAATCTTACAAAATACATTTTATAGTTAACAAAAATGCATCCCATTCATGTCTTGGGCTTTGAGATAATGCTCTTGGTTTTTTTCCCAACGATCTTGGTGCATAAATAACGATTTTGACATGTTTTGATCAAAATCCATGTGGTTCATAAAAATAGATCAAATTCATGTTTAGATCATTGAGATAATGCTCTTGATCTTTTTCCCAACGATCTTGGTGCATAAATAACGATTTTGACATGTTTTGATCAAAATCCACGTTTTCGCCAAAAATTTATCAAATTCATGTCTTGGGCATTGAGATAATGCGCTTAGTCTTTTTCCCAACGCTCTTGGTGCATAAATAACGATTTTGACATGTTTTGATCAAAATCCACGTGGGCGCCAAAAATGCATCAAATTCATGTCTTGGGCATTGAGATAATGCGCCTAGTCTTTTCCCAACGATCTTGGTGCATAAATAACGATTTTGACATGTTTTGATCAAAATCCACGTGGTCGCCAAAAATGCACAAATTCATGTCTTGGGCATTGAGATAATGCGCGTAGTCTTTTTCCCAACGATCTTGGTGCATAATTAACGATTTTTACATATTTTGATCAAAATCCATGTGGCCTCAGAAAAATAATTTAACATTTTTGAATCACACACATGCGGTTATCAAACGTGCACGTTATCAACTCTTTCAGCATCAAGATAATGCGTTTGAAAGCTTTTACAACTCTAAATTTATGTGTAAAGAATAATTTTGGGTACATTTTGCTCTAAAACTTTTGACCGAGACCACAGAGAACAGTTATATTGAATTGTTACACATCTAAGAGTCATAGGGAATAATCTAGCGAAAGTCCGAACTCGATACATGACCTAGGGAATGAAATATGTTGATTTTTATTATATTGAGTTCGCAGTTTTTCCTGTTCCCGATTCACTCGAAGCCGTATACTTTTGTTCCTGTTGAACCAGCTTCCTGAAAATCAATAGCGTCCGTTCTTAATGTCCAACGTACCCGTATACCAAATTTCAACACAATCGGCCACTTTTAAAAAGAGTTAGAGCGCACACGGACGAACGGACGGACGGACGGACGGACGGACGGACGGACGGACGGACGGACGACAATACAAAACTATAAAGGATCTGAGGATCCTTAATAAGCTCGTTTAGATTGGTTTCGTGATTCCGGCCTTTAGCCGTTTTTATGGCCTTTAAAATGTGTGTTATTAGATGGGTGATGCATATTATATTACAGTGGGGCTAGCCGGGGGTGCGAGGGCGAATGTTAACGCTAAACTAAACCTTCCCCCTATAGCTAAAATGAACGTGTTTTTGCATTTTTTGATTTTTGAAATCAAAATTACAAATAACAATCGTTGGTTCGTTGTGAAATGGAAGCCCTGTACCTATACAAAATCATTCAAAAATAACGTATAACGGAATCAATTTGGATAAAAAACGACTAAAACTACATTAAATGCATAATTATTCGATACAGAACTACGAGTAGATTACACATGTATTATCTGCAAAGATAAGATATAACGAAATATAAGTTTCATTGAAAATTTAATCAAATCCCAAATTTTACATAATCGAGAGTCAGTGATCTGACGTCTATTTCTTGATAATGAACCAACGCTTGCGCGGAGGCAGATTTTGTTGACGCTGTTTACCAGTGTTTACGGTGGTAGTTGGTTTTAACCCCTCGTTCAATACACATCGCGTGTTGTGCGTTCTAGAACAGTAAGTTTCGTTCATTTTTTCACAATTTACGCTATTGTCTTGTGCCTTATTCCGGTAGTGGTGGCGTGTGCTATATTCCGACCCCGTTTAAAATTTGGGACAATTTATTGCCATTTGCGTTGCAAAGAGTTTGGTTTAATTACTATAAAAATCCTTGCAAAATGAGTCAAGTGAATTGTCACTCGTTGTGAGATATGACATTCCAACGCTGGAGCCGAAAGTATGAAATGCTTGTTTTAGGTTGATTTCTATCTATATACCTATTGTAATGGTACCAGGTTTACTATATCACTTCCAAGAAACACTAACGTTTGTAATTATGAGCTTTAAGGGTTGGTGTAACTCATAAATATCTCGGTCATGTTCGTGAATTCCGCCATATTGGAGCTAAATGGTGGACATAAATCTACCTACACCTGATCGGCCGAGCCGAAAGGAATTTTTGAAATTCAATCCACTCAACCTTGTAGAAGGTAAATCAAACTAACAATAGGTTGTATATAAAAAACTCTTGGTAGAAAAATAAGACCTGGTTCGAAGTTTTTCAGAAGCATTGGCGTTACTATAAGATAACATACGTAAACCTAAGCTTAAGTCGTAATACTAGAAATAGTATTTCGACCTGTGCAACATAAAGTCGACACGACTTCCGTTTGTAATTCTTCATTGATAGGAGAGACCGGGCAGATGATATTAAAAACGAAGACCTTGTCTCTAAATCGATAGGTAAACAAAATAACAAAGAAGGTTAGCAGAGACCAACCGTGCTAAGGTATCTAATTTGGTGATAATGCTGTCACGAATCACATCACAAACCGAATTTTAAAAGGATTTTTTGACAGTAATGCTATAAGGATTTATAATGCATTCAGCTGCTCCCTCGGTTGTTCCATTTGGAACGATATAATCAGCATCAAGCTTTTATTGGGAGACATCTTTTAAACACATTCTTGGCATGTTTCGAATATAAAGGAAGTCCCATAAATATTTTCGGGGTTCAAGGAAGAAATCCCTTTTATCTTCAAAATCAAGAAATGTTGCGAAAAAAGCACACACAACAACAAAAGTATTCTTTAAGCTTCTCAGTACACAAAGACGGACCATGCTGTACATCCTGGAACAAAATCGTCGCTTTGAATACGCAGATACGATTAAAACAGCCGGACAGACAAGCCCTTCCGGCTAAAGTCAATTTGAAGTCTAATGCGCTTAAGAATTATTGGATCTGGTATGTTCACATCGCAAAACATGCAGCAACAATATTGGAAACTGTTATTTTAATTGTTTATGAGTGCAGTGACTGATATCTGGAACAAAGAAGAGGCAGATATATTAAAAACCGAATGCCACATTAGATACAATGGTTGCCGTCCGCGGCGTCTTGGTTAGTGTCGAGTTGTTAGCGGAGGCGGTGCGGGACTTGTACTTGGATAACATTCACGAATTAAGCTACCATGACGATACATAATCAAAAGTGCCAAAGCGGTGACATTTATCATTCATTCAAAAGATGAAGATGGATTGCATCCAGTACCAGGTGTACTTAATTTGCACAAGAAGTGGCTTGCTGTTGAAATCAGATGTGGAAGACAAAGGAAGAATGACAAATTGATGTACACTCGAGAATAGAAGCTCGTGGTTGGTTGAAACCCGCTGCGGAAGCTCTCGAAGGTATTGCAGGTGGAAACGAACCATCCAATTGCTCTGGGGCCCTTTCAGTTTTTCTACTCCGCAATTTAAAAAACGAATTATAAACTAAAATGAACAAAAAACGTGCATAGATGATCCTAGCGTAGGTATAGGTCACCCGTTACGAACCTTTTGGTAGAACTTTTGATTGCGAAAGAAATAAGTTATTTTTTCTTTTAAAAAGAGTAAAAGTTAGCGGAAGCGTTTTAAGTGTAAAAACGTTTTAAGAAAGTTAATAATGCGCGCTCAGTTCCAAGTATAAGGAAGTTAGTGGTGCTAGTTGCATCAATAAAAGATTAGAAGTTCAAAGGGGTCGGTACGAATGTTGTGTGAACAGTTTGAAGGCCGGGCTCCCTAAACAAAATTGGGCCGAGTGACGAAGAAGCAAAGCAAACTCGGTTCATTGTAGTTTGCGCTCTTCTTTTATTTCGCATTGGATAATTCGTACACTTGGGTGACTGCAAATTCATTTCATTTTACCGTTGCGCCCACGAAAAATAAAACAGTTATATTCGCACGCAATAAAATATCCTACGCGTGCATTACGTGATCCCATCCCCAACGAATCCAGTAAGGACAATTCTTCTATCTCGGCGGAACGTAACGCAAATCTGTCTTCATACCTCGGTCCAGTGTCCATTTCTCTCAACGTCATATACCATTAATACGAGCCTTGACCTAGGGGAATTCTGAATCCACATGAATTCTATGGGGTTCAGCCAAATTGAGGTATTGTAAAAAAATGGTTACTGTATTGTGTTTCAATCTCTGTGAATTATCATAACAATTCCGTTGCGCGGTATTTCGTTTTAGTTTATGATTTTTGTTTATTTGTCTTCCAGTTGGTAGGTTCTTACGTAACAACCCTTCTCCAGAACTCCATTACCTCTCTCTGCATCGCCACATAGCGTGTTGCCTTCTTTAAATCATCAATCCTTTTCCTTCTTGCTCGTTTCTCTCCACCGATTCCTCCAATACGTGTCTACATTCCATTACTTCTCAACACGTGGTCCACCCAATTCTTCTTTCTTTTTCTAATATTGCTAACAGTTGTCTTTCTTCTTCTGCTCTTCTTAACACTTCCTCATTTCTTACCTTATTACTCCATTTTACTTTTAACAACCTCCTCCAAGTACACGTCTCGACTGCTTCCAGTTTTTCTAATTCTTTTTTATTTCATGTCCATACCTCACACCTATTTACAACAGAACACTACAAACTAAACAATTCACCAGCCTTGGCCATTCCAATTCCTATCAGTATCTCTTTGTCACTCAACCAATCGTCTGACATTACTGGGCGTAAGTATTTACTTGATTTTCTCCCATTCATTACTTCCTCTGCTCCGACTTTCATTTCCTTCGACTACTTGTGGTTAATTTTCAATTCGTACGTGTCTTCCATTTCTCCAAATCATCAACAACCTGACCCCACACCATGTTTCTTACTTTGTTGAATACGATGTCGTCCCTTCCTTATTCGATTGAGTTCTTCTATCTCCTTGCATTCATTTAGTAGCTCTCTCCCCTTTTAGTTTCTCTTCTCAATTAATTATTTAGTCGTCAGTATTTCGTTCTTTCCCTCTCTGTCTCTCTTTCTTCCATCTTTTGAATCATTTCAAATGTTATCCATGGCTTCTTTGCTCTGTTGCCTCTCTTGTACCCCACCTCCATCTCGGCCACTTTGATTATCGCATTCTTCATGCACTTTCAGTAGTAGTTTTATGGCTCTTTATTGCAACCTTCCTTTTCTTTTAAATTCCCATTGCCCTTCCTATATATTCTTTATCCATAAGTGAAATGGTAATATGAAACAATTAACCTGTTGTTCATGTACATAATTATATACATTGAATCCATTGAAGTAGACAGATAGTTGTTTATGGTCGTTTGCATCATACAACTTTATGTTCTTCCTTTTTTTTTCAACGATACGGTGGAAGTTAATTATATGAACATTGTGCCCATAACAACCGATGGACAGGTTAATAATTCCAAGAATAGCCCGCTTCTCTCACAAATTACTTAGGCACGCTGCAATTTAGGAATTCTTGAGCATACTGAAACTGGCCATGGTCGTAATGAAAGTTATTGAAATTTGTATCCCCCCATTAAAATTAAAGTAAAGATAATTTAAAAAAAAACGAACGTAAACCACCCATTTTAAAATAACTATGTTAGTTGCCTAATTATACTTTAAAATGCAACGGCCCACTCATTATTAATATCTTCGTGTTTAGTAAGAGGAAGGTTAAAGATAATTCTTCTTTATTTCTTCATGCTAATGCATAATTTATTTATTTTTTTTATTTTTGGTACTGTTACAATTTAGTAGGCAAACAACATGAGACTATTTGTATCCTATAATTAGGTAATAGTCTTCTTTAATTTTATTCAATTGTTTAAGTGGTATTTATAGATATTACAGTCACAAAAATTGTTGTATACACATTAATTTTTATTGTATTAATAAATTAATAGTCTGTGATGCAATTACATGTGCGTTAGGTATCTACTGTTATATGCATTGACTCAAATTTTTGTTTGTTTTTATCCCTATTTCTAGTCAAACGTCAAAGGTGCACCTTGGGTTAGTTTCCTTGTTTTATTTAACCGAATTTCCGAACATAGCAGTTGTAATAATAATATATAGAGAGGGCCTCGAAATTTACCGACCCCCTGTAGATGACATAGACAATTTGAGATTCTCACGACTCGCCTCGCCGCAATAGAAATAAAATTTAATAACATTCCTCTATACTAACGTGCATTTTGTTAGCTATACATTTCCGTATTATTATACGTAAAAGTGTGCCAATTGCATGTTTTTTTCATAAATAACAATAACAATTAATTGCGACACAACGGAATGGGACAAGAAACGGTAACTCGGAATTGTAAAAATGTAGGATTTTATGCACCGCTTTAAATTTGGCCTTGCTTATGTGACAACAATTAACGTTACGTCAATGCTTTTTTAGGTAAACTATTGCTATATTTTTTTTTGAAACAAAGATGTCTTCTCTGGGAAATTTCTAAATTAGAAATCTTTCCTGGTTCCATATTAAATTTCATGCAATGCCCTCAACTTTCAAGTGTATTTATTAATACACGTTATAGGTGATTACTTAAGAAGCTGTTTAGAATTCACATTATCACACACACTTGATGGCCATTACGCATAGGTATATAGAAAATGGTATTAGAAAGTGATTACTTGCAAGTACGTGCGTATAAGTCTTTTCGGTATCAAGGCGTGGGACTAAATTAAATCGTTACGTTAATTGATGCGAAATCATTGACTAAAAGGAGATGCAATCTTTCAAGTGGAATCCGCATACCAAGTTCGGCGAGTTGTGACAAAAGAAAGACATTTGTTCCGGTCATTTTTGTCCACTAATGAATTGCATGTAGGCAATTGGCGAAAATTTCCTATTAAAATCGGTGCCATTCAGTCAAAAAATTGACGATTATAACCGCAGACCGCGCTTATTCTAAATTGCCATTACAAGAAATTGGGATTATTATGTAGTCAATTCGACACAACGCAAATTATGTGGATCTGCCTTAAAGGCAGAACTAACCTGGAATCACTAAACTAACCAAAATTTCCAATAGGGAGCTCATACTGCCAGCCGTTCACATTTTTACATCAAAACTAGTGAAGCATCTTTCAATGTCAGATTGTCATGAGGATTAATTAGATTTATACAAAATTCGATAACAATATCATTATAACATATATATAATACAATGAATTAAAGCCAGCACTTTTACGAAGTTTTTGTTATTAAAGTTACGAATTTGGTTAAGTTAGCAAATAATATTAAGTAACATTTATTTTAATGAACTCCTTGTATGTTAATTTTTAAATATTTAGAGTAAATTAAAACATTTAATGCAAATTAATGCATCTTCATTTAAAAAAATTGGGAACAAATTACTATGAAAGCTAACTAAAACCACAAAACAGTCAAGATGTCGCTCTTTCTCTGTACAAATAACAATAAGAAAAAGAGATGCCATCTTCGCATGTGCCATTCTGCAGGTCTTCCTTTTATGCCTTAAGAATATGTGTACCAAATTTGATTTCAATCGGTTCAGGTGTTGGACGGAAATGAGACTACAGACAGATAAACCGACAAACCGACCGATCATCGTGTATTTTCGTCAAAAAAGGGGGGGGGGGGATCCAGTAAAGCAAGATCGCGTACTGTTTGCAGTTATCGGCAAAGGGATCCACAATATCATTTTTATGTTTTGCATTACGCTAATTTCAATTTTCTTTTGCAGATTTAGAAGGCGGATGTTGTAAGAGACAAGATGATTTTGATTGCAAAGAAAATTCGCCGAATGCTTATATCCAAAACGAGAACCGTTAATTACCTCATACTATAGCATACTACGCCTAAGATAAACTGAGTAAGTATACTATGAACACAATTAAAAAAATCGTGTAAATCTGCTTCTGTGCTTCTTAAAACTAAAACTCGGTATACCTCTATTATACGAATTTGTCTTGAAACTTTTAGTTGAAAAACAATTGTTACGCGATATAAAATGCAACGATTCGCTTTAGTCAAGAATCATTCTCTCCCACCCAATTTTTCCTAATATACCCGCCGTACCCAAAAAGCGAAACGGAACCCGTGAAAACCAAGCTTCAGCTACGTTTTTTATACTTTTAAGGGTATATAGCAGAAAGTTCCTCCCCCATGCTCCGTAAGAGCAGTCTTTAGAACCGGAAACGCTGCTTGCACACTCGCTTCTTATCTGAAAGCACTTCATTCTATTGAATTTTAGGCCCAATAGTTTACGTAACCGAAAGACGGCAGCGACCTTTCTTGTATCCTTAAGAACATGTGTACCAATTTTGAAAGCGTTTCTAAACAAAGTTATCGTGCACATGGACAGACAGACAGACTGCAATGCAAAATTATAAACGATCTCTTGACAGAATATTAGTTCAATTGATCAATGGATTATCATCTCAAAGGTCGTTTTAGATATACTTGAATAATTTTGACTGGGTTGGGGATATTTTCTATGTTGGACCCTGAATATTTTACTTACACATTTCTCTGTAGGTAGGTAGTAGGTTGTAGGTAATATTCCTTTACTTTGCCGGACATCCCCTGACTAGTTAATTGTCACAATTTCTAGAATTGCTGTTAAGTACTTTTGCACTCAGCTTTTATCTGAATTGCGTTTAGATATCACAGTGTGATTAATCGGTGCTCAAAAGTTTAGAGATTCGTTTTGGTACACCACAGAATTCCTGGCAGGTAAACTCCATAAGAGAGTTAATTATTAAATTTTTGTTAAATTGTCTTTATAAATATTGACTTTATTGGTACCACTGGAAAGCATTTTTCAGTAGCTTTCCAACGATGTGTTACAAGTATGGGGTTGCCATTTAGGGTTTTTGAAGAGAGTAGGCTGGGGGGTTAATGGGAGGTGGGAGGTTGTCACTCATAACCTCATTCTGGTTCCCCCTCGATACCCCCGAAACGGTTTTGCGCGATTTTCAATATCTTCTTTAATTTGGAAAATATGGCCGACTGCAAGTTTTAACATTGACACTCTGTATACCGCTCCTTAGCGAACGTGAACAAAATTATGTTACGAAATAAAAGGCGATAACAACGTGGGCGTTTTTAATACCTAGGTGTGCGTTTCGAGATAAGCGAAGTGCCGAGTTGTAAAGGCAGTTTTCCGCAGACGAGTTTAGACTATGAAAGAGCTAGTACGTTTGTTAAAAATTTCTTTTCGCATAGTTGCGATCATTTCACAATTAAGTTCGCGAGCGGTTACGTACCATCCTAGGCGCACTAAAACTGTCGTTTGTAAAAATTTATCGATAAACTGTTAGCAGTTTTATTTTTGAGTGAAAATTTCTAAACTGGTGACGAGTATACAACGGCAAGCAATTAATTGATGCATTTGTCCGCAAGAAAACTAATATGAACACAGCGGAACATTGGCGTATTTATTCCTGTGCATAATTACCATCTTCAGTATTCATTTCACGAAATTGTCTCCGGTTTGATTGGATTCACGATTCCACAAACTTTCCTTCCACAAAGCCTTGCATTAATCACGAAGATAATGTTACCATAGTGGTGCAAAGAAGTCAACATGAACCATTGGAGCGATATGTTTCCATGTTTCTAAAAGAGGCAACATTTGTTAACGTCACCCACGTCAATAACTGTGAGTTATTGTAAAATTTTAATATAATGACAGTGATTTTTAGGAATTTGCACAAGAAATTTTGTTCCAAGTATCTTAAATATTCCTAAATGGATCGGCCTATGAGAATACTTGGAATGAAAAAAATTGTGTATTGTAAAGATAAATTTTAGGTAACAATCATCGACATGCGATCACAAATTAGGCATTGCATTTTTGTATTTCTTTTTTGAATCAAACCAATATTTTGTATCCGAGAACGCGTTAAGAAAAATCGAAATTGATTGCGTTTTCTTTTAATATTTAATCAACTAAAGTCATAAGCGTATTTATTAAAATTCAATCAAACCTGAGCATTAGATTTTCAATTTTAGTTTTTGAGGAGATAAGAGGGCAAACTTTCGCAAGGTGAGGGATATAAAGAACATTTGTTATTGATTCAGAAATTAAAACACAAAACCTTCCCCATACTACTTTAGTTTTAAAAAGGACGTAAAAGACTAAATAGTTTCGACCACAGGTTATCTTCTGGCTATAACATCAATTACAGATTTTTAGTGTTTAAAGTTGTAAAATACATACCTTATGGAGATACATATTAAGGGGGCATTCTAGCTATAAGTTACACATTTTTACAAATGATATGTAACATATTTTAATAATGTATAAATTGAGAGTGCAAGGAGGACTGGTATAGGTTACACAAAATGATAATGCCAAAAACCGTTTCTTTCTTGTAAAGCCCGAACTGAACAGAATTTCCAATGAGACTGAAATGAAGAAATATCCCACATAAACTGGTAAAGACTCAACAACGAAGGTAAAGTTGTATTTAAATACTTAAAACATAAAATTGTCTATGAAAACAGACCTCACACTATGTCTTTGTTATTGATAGCATCTCGAGACGATAGACATAACGTTTAATCTAAGCAATTATGAATTTTCACCCCTTTTGCTGGTGATGGGAAAATGCATCGCTGCTCCAATCTAAAGTTGCAGTAATTTTCCGTCATGAAGAGATTAGAGAAGCCTGGCTGAAACTTCAATCACGTTTTCTGACATAGATCTGATAAAGCACAACATAGACCGTACCATATCTATATACAAACACGCCATCTTGACGAAGATTTTGCTCATTTGCAAGCCGACTACTAATTCAAACAATGAAGGCCACTTTGACCAAACCATTTGGAACTGAATAACGACCTGGAGGTATATATAGGTACCTAATATGACTTGCTTGTTGTTTTAAATTGACTGGAATTCGGGGGCGCTTACCAAGAATGTCGGGAATTCGTGCATTTTTCATTGCAATTTAAATTACTACTTTATTGCTGCTCCCTCTTAAATAAGTTTGCAGAACGCCGCCTCTTAATTAGAGAATAAAACACACTTGCTCTAAAAGCTAAACAAAATATGTACGTTGAACTTAAAATTCTCTGCAAATAATAAAGTCTTTGTTTTGCATGTTAACGTATGGTTCAAGGGCGTACTTGTTGACCACAAAGTGTCCAACGGTTATTGCTACGGTTCTCCACGTGGTGTTAGATGCTATTAGGAACAAATTTGTTCAGACAGACATTAATTCCTGTAATTATTTTGTAAAAGCTGGTTCTTATCAGCAATCAAACCTGTCTTGAGTGTAAGTTGGATATAGTTAGCAACCCTCTTGACCAAGGGAACCCTTGGGGGGCCTTGAAATAGACAAACAAGTATTTCACCATCGGATACTGTTTGAGATTGTTAATGTGAATAAGCATTTGGTAATATTATTCATTAGTACAAAAACCAACCCCAATTACTAGATGTATAAGACATTTACTTTTTTGGTGCCTCATATGTGCACTCTCTTATTTGACATTAGTATGGTCCGTGTACCTGGGCCCTTATTTTTGAGTACCTATTCTTGTGAACTGTAATGGTGACATTACATTTTTCAAGAGTTAACGTGTGCGATTATCGTTATTAATCGATTAGCTATCTATTACGAGCTCATTACAATCTGATGAGATTCATTCCATCGTGTCACGTTTGTAAACGTACTACTTGAGTATCGTACGCTGTGCCTATTGTCAGTTGCCGTCCCGAGGTTATTTTAGTATGGTAAGGCGCTTATGGATAAATTAATTTTATTTGATTTGCGAAAGTTTATTGAATACGTGAGAACGCTATAACGAAAAACAATTTTGTATTCACTTTTTCACTGTAGAAAATGTGGTAAAAGGATCATGCCGTTTGAGTTGATGAATGATACCTTATATTGGTTTTATAGTTTGCCGATGTTTTTCGTCCACCAACAATAGTCTGTATGCAATAATCACAACTTTTACAAAATCGCTACTACAAGATAAGATTGTATGACTTTGTTCATATCAATAATAACTATTTTTCCTTATTGCAGGTCACGATGTCCGCACAAGTCAACATGATAAATTGGTCCAAAACGCTGTCATTAGACCGACGCATCTCGTCGCCAGTCTACCATGGTTTCATTGATATCGACCAGCCTTCGCAGCGATTTCCTCACTACACCGCTCCATA
This sequence comes from Photinus pyralis, assembly GCF_008802855.1. Lineage (NCBI taxonomy): Eukaryota > Metazoa > Arthropoda > Insecta > Coleoptera > Lampyridae > Photinus > Photinus pyralis. The sequence goes on along the minus strand of NW_022170738.1, from coordinate 31,181,939 downwards.
CATGCGATCTGCAAAGATAACAGCTTATCAAACCAGTAACAACTGTGACTCAGTCGTTTCCAAATCGTCACTGAATTCAAGTTACTTACGCCGCAATGTAGAAGAATCGCGTAAGGTGTTTCTTAATTTGTGCGAGACAAAAGATGAGGAGAGTCAACCCCCTGATCCCAATAAGGAGAACATGGAGCAGAAAAAATCGCCAACAAGGAAAATTAGTTTTAAGTGCAGTAAAAAACCATCATTTCGACGAACAGCACCAAATAGTGGCAAACTTGCAGCTTTAAATCCAAATACTGTAGCAGAACTTACGTCAAAGTTTAACGAAATGCTATCGGATCGAGTGCCAATTCTTGAACAGCCAAAATTCGCGCGTTTGGTTCGTAGAGTGAATAGTCTCAAAGCAACACCGCCTGCTCAAGTGGATATCACCAACAAAAAGGTTGCCAGAAAACCCAGTGTCAAAATCAAACCAGCTAATCTCGATGATAGCAAGAGGCCACAACACTTTAGCAGCCAAACAAACCTTGAACTTCGTCAAAATGACGAGAAATCTGCTGTTAAAACAGAAACAACCGGTACAGTTCGCGCGACCATTCAAATTTTTGAGAGGCGCAGCTCTGAATCTAGAACTCCGGAGAACGAGGTAAAAACTATCGTTAAAGAATTAGAAAAAGTGCCAAAACCCAAAGTGCCTGAAAAAAGTCCAAATATTAAAACTAAAGACTTAGTCATAAAAAACGGTGTAAAAAAACTGAAAGCGCTCGATATTCGCGATGATAATAGTGTTAATCAAAACCCTGTAGATAGTTCTAACGTACCTAAACAAATCGAAGGCGGCGACCAAGAGAAAAAGACTGACGAGGAGGAAGTACAAATACTCAACATTCCACTGGTAATGCCGAGACGATGTGATTCCAAGTACGAAACCTTAAACCTAAGAAAAATTCATCCGACGGATTCGAACACCTTAGTAAAACCGAATACGTCGTTCTTGTGGAGGCAAAAATCTCTGGAGGCGCAAACCGATTGGAAGAGTCTCTACGATGCGGTTGGCTCGGCCTCGCAAGACTTAAAACCGGAACCACCCGCAATTCCTCCGCGCCCAACATCTTTGAATCTCGCAAAGAGGCCTTTGGCTCCCAAAGCGATCAATAAGAAGAAAATGCCGCTTCCAACTGAGCACGATGATACAATGTATGAACTGGTAACTGGCGGCCATAACTACGAGTACTTGTCAAGGTACGACGCTAACGAACAAAATGCCGACGACGGTTACGAGTGTTTCGATCCGATAGAGGAATCTCCCAAAAAACCGGAGTCCGAACAAATCTACGAGACGTTACCTTGCAGGCGAAAACAAGAACAACCCCTACCGCCGCGTCCACCTTCGAGTATACTCCAAAAGGGCGAGGCCTTCTCAAACTGTTACGAGTCGATCTACCAATTGAGCTCCAAGAATACCAACGAAGAAACGTTCAGCAACAACTACGAGAGTATCTACGGGTGCAATATTCAAATCGACAATTGGGAGTTGGGGTCGAACAGGGATTCGATGGTATCTTCAGATCAGCAGAGCAACAGCTTGTATAGTCGTTCGTTATCGGGGTGGCCGAACGATGGTTCCATTTACAATGGGAAGGCAGCTAGCGATTTAAGTGGGAGTGACAAAAGCGACGAGTGGATTGATATTTCAGATAATGAGGAGAATTCTAAATCTCTCTCCGGACTTGTTATGTAAGTATCAAATGGGGACCTTTGGCATTAAGCAATTGCACAGCGTGTTTTAGTGTACGTGAACGTACGAGGAACAAGAAATCGGCTGGATGGTCGCAAAAAATTCGAGATCAGTGGAACAAGTCGCATTCGATTGAAGAGGGTGAGTGGATATGTTCGCCTTAATTATCTTTTAATGGCAGTTGCAAGGGCAACAGCAATAAAGCAATCATTTTATTGTATTGTGTGTTGAATGTATGTAGGGAAATGATATTTAATGACTTTGAGTAGGCAACACATAATGCAATTTTTGCAATTCTTCCAATGTAGGTAGTACACCTCAATCTAAAATGGTACACTCTTTTTCCTTCAGCAAGTTGGATCCGCTTTAATTACAAACACTTCTTGCTATTAAAACTATTACAGAAGTACTGGAAAATAAAAGTAACAGTTTTGCTATAAAAGGTTGTCCTATTAATATAAGAGCCAACAGTAATGTCAGCACATTCTATACCTCTGTAGCCGGTGACGTGAAATCGTAGGGCAATGTTATTCTTATGGGCGTAAATTACACAGCGTGGTCACAATTTCTTTACTTGCTTCTATTGCACCTAACTTTTAACGAAATTGCTTCTTTCCTTGAAATAGATGTTCTATCGAAAAAAATTATCGAAGTCCTCGTTTGAGATCGAAGGGACTTCAGCGCATTTTTGTGTGGCAGATCAGTATTCTATTAGCCACTTTCGACTCAACCATCAATAACAGATCTTGTCGAAGGCTACTACATTCACTAACTGTTTCCCACTTTCCGCGTGCACCCGCAATTCGCTTTTAAAGTTAAAATCAGGTCGGGGGCTACCACATTCCCTTTGACGGTAGCCACTTCCGACGTCCCGTTCACCCGCAATTCGCTTCTATTGGCGACACGAGAAAGAGAGACAGCGATTCGAGATTTACGAAACGTTAAACCGCGTGAGTTCGCAACGGAAAGTAAAAGGCGCCCGAAGTTGACTACTTCTCGAAGACGCGCGCGCGCGCCTCGCAAAAGGTCGTTAATTTCGCCCCTAGGACAAAAAACAAAATTCCGCCACGCAGGAGTTGTGCGCGTTTACAACATCTTTCCGACGACACCAATTTGAAAAGAATCGGACCAAAACTGTAGTAGAAGATAGGAAAAAACTGAAAAACCTTCACGTTAGTATACTACGCTCGAGGATGACGCCCAGATGTCGCCAACCCCACATCATGTAGCCATGTCCCTAAGGTTGACAAATTTCACGGCCTTGTAGATACACGTACACCCGTTGCCTTTCTACAAGAGTTTTTCTACACGCCCACATTTGCAGCCAGCCAGCCAGCCAGCCAGCCGGCCAGCCAGCCAGCCAAAGTGAGATTAAAAGCTACTTTTTACAAATAAATTTGCAAAAATGCGCTAAAAAGGGGGGTGTTTCTCTTTTTGGGCTACTGGATGTGTGGGAGTTTCCTTTGATAGTATTACGAGCATACAAACAAAAGTATTGATCATAAATGAAAAAAAAACAGGCACTCTGATCGACAAAGGAATCAAATGCAAGAATAAATTATTGGAAAAAGTAACAGCGTACGAAATTTTGGGATGTATAATAACGGCCCGGAGGATGGGAAAATAGAAGTGGAGTTAACAAACAGAGTTAATAAATCAACAAGAATATATTACTCAATAAACAAAACAATACTAGGACATAATAGTTATTTATGTATTAAGGGCATAATAGTGATGTTTATATTCTCGAGGGCGACGAGTTAAAAAGCTCGAGGGCCCATGGCCCGAGAGCTTTTTAGTCGCCCGAGAGTATAAACATCAGTTTATGCCCGTGGTACATACACAATTTTATGTTTTACAAATAGTTTTCTTCGTCAAAATTCGTTTACAAAATAATTCATTATGTGTGATCGAGTATGCGTGGTTCGAATTTGTTAATGCGATTGAAACCATCCAAACGTCAAACGTAATTTTAAATAATTCAATTCATCGTGAGCAAGAAGTTCCAGAAACTATACGAAATAAGGACAATCTTATGATTTAGTAGGTATTGACAATTAATAATTGACGTTTCTAATTTTCGATGACCTGCAAATATTTGTTTGTTTTGTCATTAAGTATAAATGAGTTACTATGGTGATACTTAATGCCCTAGGGCATAAAGTGGTACTTTATGCCCGCGTATCACATATATAAAATGTGCTATGATAGGTTAGTAGGACATAAAAACATAGACATAGGAGTATTCAATGATAGGAGAGAAAAATACATAATGTAATAACAATACCTAACAACTATTACATATGCCTGTGAAAACTGGACACTAAACAAAAAAGACAAAAGCAAAGTAAATGCAATAGAAATCAAAATCTCAGTAAAGTTTCTGGAAAAACCAAATGGGACAGGATAAGAAATGACATGAACAGAGAAATAGCTGAACAAGAGCAATTATCGGAAAATGTAAAAAAGAAACAACTGCGCGCATATAGTGAGGCTAGAACTAGGGGTGTGCGATATTCAGAAAATGATATCGAATATGGATATTTTTTAAATAAATACCGATATATCGATTTATTGATATATTGATAATACCGATATATCGATATACACATATCATTACATCGATATATCGATTTATTGATATACCGATTTACCGATACTTATATTGATAAAACCGATACATCGATATACAAAGATCGTTATATCTAGGCATGGGAATTTTTTTTGATATATCGATAGGTATCGATAGTTATCGATATATCGAATAACAATAGGTAGAGCTAGAAAAATCGATATATCGATAACTATCGATAGTTATCGATCTATCGATACTAATCGATAAGTATCGATATATCGATACCTATCGATATGTCGATAACTATTGATATATCGATATGTCGATAACTATTGGTATATCGATACCTATCGATATGTCGATAACTATTGATATATCGATATGTCGATAACTATTGATATATCGATATGTCGATAACTATTGATATATCGATACGTCAATAACTATTGGTACGATAAGATTGTGTTATTGTTGAGATTTCAACGAGCGCTACTATTTTTATTAATACAATCCATTTACGGGTTTACTCTCGTGTAAAGTTTCTATTTTTAGTTCCTCGACGTCTCGGAAACTTAACTTTGCTTCCTTTTTTAAGAGAAGTACTAGGTCACATCATCATCCATGCCAAATCCACGTAGTAATAAAATCTTTAGAAATTACATCTTTTCGTCTTACTGACGATTGCTCAAAAAAAGAAGAACTTCAAAAACTTGAACAAAATGTTGCATCAAAATGGCTCCATTTTAGATAAAATAAAGAAGACAATCAAAGGGTGTAATAATCTTTCAATAAAACCCACCACACCCAACTAATAACCCAAAAAATCGGTTGTCCTACCTTACATAAAAGGCATCATAGATAAAATTGCCAACACATTTCCTAAAGATAAATTTAGCGTATGTTTTAAATCTCACCGTTCTTTACAACATCTCCTTAGAAATCCCAAAGACAATATCCCAGGTATAAAAACAAGGAGTTTACGAAATTCGTTGTACTAATTGTATGAGATCACTAATAGGAGACTAAATGTCAGAGTACAAGAGCAGTTGTTGGCAATTAAACATGATACTACATCTTCTTCAGCAACACACCATCTGGACACTGGCCATTATACTGAACCAAACACTATAAAAAAAACGATATAGGTATCGATAGTATTCATATATCGATAACTAGCAATATATCGATAATTCAATAAGTAAAATATATCGATAGGTAAGTACCCGATACTTATCGATAGGTGAAAACAGTTATCGCCCATCCCTAGTTACATCGATATACAGATATATATCGATATTCCGAAACATTGATATACGGATGTATTATCGAGGTACCGATATATCACAATATGCAGACAGTTAGCGTCGGTTATGATTGTGTTTTATGGAAAACCTATCAAGCATTGAGAGAAAATATCGATATATCGAATAGCGTGACACTAGAAATGGTTAACGATATATCGATAAATAAAATATCGATATATCGAATAGCATCCTCGAATTGGTAATTCGTATCGATAAGTATCGATATATCGAATAACATAATCAAGAATGGTTTATCAATATATTGATATATCGATAACCATCTTTAGCGTAATGCTATTCGATATATCGATTATCGATATTTTCTCCCAGCCCTATACTGCATTCATTATAAGAAGGTAGTAGATGGCGCTGTGTTTGAAGATAAACACACAGAGGAAAATTATAAAATGGCCCCAAATTATTGTAAAGTAGAAATATCCAGCACTGCAAACAGAAATAAATCTTTGACATTAACAGCTAATGACATTTCAACAGTTTAGTTGGCAACAGAAACTACCAGCTTGCAAAATTCGCTACTCGTCTTATGTTTCACTGTAATACCCGTGTTTTAACCAGTCACACTGAAAGTCAAAGTTTCCCTATCCTTTCTCCCGCTACCTTCTTAAAATGAATACAGTATAGCTAGAACCATGCAGACCTACAAGAAGAATAATGAAGATGGGAAAAACAATGAAGAAGCAAAGGGGAAGACCTCGAGGAAGACTAAGAAGAAAATGGATAGACCAAATCTGAGAAATAGGGATGGAAAGGAGGAAAGACGTAGAGGAAATCCTAACAAGAGACAGGAAAGAATGGAGGAATTGGATTCAGGACAAGACGTCTGAGGGGCATAAGGATTAGAGAAGAAGAAGACATAATATGGCGATATACGGTTATCATTTCCAATGTCTCCGATGGTTGTATGTATTGCAAAATCTGTGAATTTTTTTATAGTTAGGCCGGGATCAGTTTTCCAGTTAAAGGTTTGGAAGAAGGTAATGCCGAGGGGGGTAGGAATAAGCCTGTTGAGTTCATCATGTTTTTTTAAAGGGTATTTTGTATGAGGGTGGGTGGTATAGGAGATTGTCATTAGGGAGAGGAGCCAGAATGAGTGGCGCATTTTGGACGTTTTCGAGGGCAGGGTTTCCTTCAAGATTTGATCGAAGTGGGGGTTGTCAGGGGTGATAAAGGTGTTTTGGAGGAACAAACCGAAAAGGTTTGCCTTCTCCTGGTCGGAGTTGATTACACGAAGTTGGAGATCTACTAGATGTCGTATGGAATAAATACAGTCACGACAATCACACAGGTAGTCGTCCACTGATAGATAGGGATGAAAATATAATAGCATTATTTGTGTACAGGTCACAGGCAACCAGTTTTGCAGTGGGGGGCTACCTGCAATGATTGCCGTGACCGTTTTTATACTAATAGACGACGTCTACGTGGGAGTTACGTTTGGAAAGGATATTAAATGGGTGGTCGAAAAAGTGAGATCAATATTTCTTACTCGCCAGAGAGGCAGACTGGTTAGTCAAAAAAGATGGAGCCATTGGCATTGGTGGTGGAATCATCGAACTGTATGTGCCGAGCGTTGAAGTCGCCGATGAGGACGGCATGGGGCAAGCTACCTATTATAGAAATAGCAGCAGCTCGGCTGGGATAGGTGAACCGGAAGGGGAGTTGTAATAACAGAAAAGTTAACTTCAGTTCTAGTAAAATGAACAGTAGAGACCACGCATTTAATATGCTGGAGGTAAGAAGGGTGTTAAAGGAGCGGTAATTGGCAAGGGCTAAGAAGCCACGGACGCGTAGGAGATGTGTTTTGGGTGGATGGAGTTTGGGTCTGTTGCGGGGAAGGTAATTTTTCTTTCGTAACCATCATATTGTGGAGTAGGAAGGGTTTTGAGAAACAATAGATCCTTTACCAAGTGTGGGAGGATATCATTATATTATGAACAACAGAGGACCTAATGTAGAGCTTTCGGGAACATTTTGGAATCTTAATCATGTTGGATTTCCAAGGCAATCTCAAAAAGTCTTTGAGACGTTCAAATTATTCCATTGTTTTGGACAGTTTGGCAGTGCTTTCCTCAGAGTATCTTTATTTCTTACTCTAAGGTGCTTTCCATCAAAAATTGCCAAGAAAGTAGACTCAAGCTGTTGGGTTTTATATGCAATGTGTGTTGCATATCGGTAAAGAAGCAAGTTTTTCGCTACATATTTAAAATTTAAATTCTTGGGCGTCACTTTCAATTTAAGTAAAGTACCTTGGCGCGGTGAGCGACGCGACCTTTACGCAAAGCATTTAGGTCACATTCAAGGCTTTTTTTATAGCCAACCGATGCATCTGATTGTTTTTACTAAACGAGTGGAATAAACTGACAAAAATAGATCGAAAAAACGAATTAAAAAAGTAGTCACCCAGTTCTTGCGTCAGTGTGCGCACCTGTAGGTATAACAGACCCTCAACGCGCATGTTTGAATTAAGACCGCGGGGCAAATAAAAGGATTTAATTCAGATCTTGTTCGTCGGTAGATTAAATAACACTAATATGGATTAATGATTGGTTTTTTATTCTAAATTTGGTATGGTAATTAGGACATTTCCGTGGCGGATCGTTTAGTAATTCGCGCACCAGCCGAGCGTCTACTAAAGTGAAAGTGCATGGTGATTACCTTCAAGAAATAGTTTTGGTCTAGCAACACAAAGACTTAAATCTTACGTATAAAGTATTTTTTTCTGCAAGTTATTAGTCTGGTATTTTTTCGCGTGTAGGAGTGAAGCGCGCGCCCGGTTCGAGGTTTTTCTTCCACAATTCAATGTCGTTTGGGTTTATAACAAAAGCAGTTTGGCAAGTTGATAATTAACGTGAGCAGTCAACAGTAAAAATAGTGTGTAAACGGAAATTATAGTGAAAAAAGACTTTCTATTATGCAGCTACTCCCCATGAATGTGCAGTGCGTGCGCTCTAATAACGAATAAGGAAATGTGAAGAAAATGTACGACAATTTTCGGCACCGTCGGTCCGTGTCAAGTGCGTCGGGCGTCAATAATAATCCACCACTACCACCCCCAAGATCGGCGCCGGCAACAATACGGAAGCGTCGCCGAGATGTCGGTGATCGAGTGTGTATTTCTTCACCGACGAAAATATTGTTTAATTGCGCGGACGATAATTTGAAGCAATTGGGCTGTGATGATGAGATCGGTGATTTTGGTGAAAATAGAAATCGTGCCGGTAGTAAAAGTGTCAAAGAATGTGATAGCAATAAACCGTACGCGAACATACGTAATATACGCAACTTGCCCCTTTACGCGTCATTCAGATGCAGAGAGTTTGAGGAAACTCTGGAATGTCAGGAAGTCAACCTATTTATAGGTAATACAATTAATGGGATCTTGGGGATTTAGATGCGGGTATAGTATATGGTTTCTCACGGAAGTAATCCAATTTTGATACGCGTTGATCGCAAATGTGACGCAATTCGGTTTTGTTCAGCCTACGTTTGCATACTAATGCCAAATTTAGGCATAAGAAGTTGTCGTGGGTAGTTATTATTCAAACAGGCCGGTTGCTCTACTAAAATAACATTACACAAGTTCTGTTACCTATGCAAAAACGAAAGAAAATGAAAGATGGATCGACAACAAAGAATATTCGTGAAAAGATCATAGTTCTGGGTTCATCGCAAGTTTTCGACTATTTCGCCATTTTCTACTGTTTAAAGTATTTTCACACGATCACGTGAATTCATACATTATCTTGTTTAACCCAAGCGTTTTTTAATGACGGTAGTATTGTTGTGGTAACAGACATAATCAACAACTTGGTTTTTGAACCATGCTCAAAGTCCCACTGCGACGTCATTTGGTGTTGTTTTCCTTATCTTAGTGACATGGATAGAACAGGTCTGATACCTAGAGTGCTTTCCAAGCTCAACATATTCGAGAGCAAGCAAGGTACTTCATCCTTTTTTACTATGCTCAAAACCGAAAGGTATTACGAGAAAATGTAAGTAATTTTTTGTACCTACGCGAAACTGACCCATTGTAAGGTTCATCTCTTCCACCCCTATCTGCTTTGAAAGCTACCCCTACTACTTACAATTTGAATTGCGAAAGAATACTCAAATTACACGTAAACGTTCGTATTTCACAGATTGACGCGATTCCATTCCATGCTAATTACTTTTGTGTGGTTTGTTTCAAAACAAGCAAAAACAAGTTAATAAAGTTGATTTTTTATGGTCTGTACACTCGTTACATGGTGTAATCTACGACCATCGCTGACAAGTCATCGGTACTTGTACGTTCAATTTTCCTATTTACCTACCTTTTGTTTTAGTACATTACAATAGAATACTAGAACAGGTGTAAACTCGGGTGTAAATATATCATTTTGGTACTAAACTCCATTGTGTGCTTCTAAACTTGTTCTGCACCCAGAATAGTTCCACAGTTGAGATAATTTTGAAGTCCTAAAATCACAAAAATAGGTTCAAAAGGAATTTTTGAAAATTAAAATTTTGGTCCACTGTTACTATTGTGGTTTTCACAGGGTAATTTTGCAGAACTTGTAGATGTATTATGGGTCCAAGTATAACTACTTTAAGAAATTTCACAATTTTCCCCCAAGCCAAACATGTTGACTTAATTAAAGAGTAGTTTTGATTATCAACGAAATATTTGACCGCGTTTCATTAGAGGAAAATTACTCAGTTTTGAACTTTTCATGCTAATATACCTACTTCAAACCACTAAGCTACACTAGTGTAAAGTTTTAAATTTTTCCACATGATGATTATGGCAGTTTATGCAAAATCATTATTTTGTCCCTAAACTCAGATCTCAAAAAGGGTTAGGGATATTATGTGAGGCAGTTTGGCTTTTCTTCCTTCGAATAGACACTTGGTGTGGTTTGTTTCTGGGAAACTCCTCCCTCCCCTCTCACTTTTGCTGCTAGTTTGTGCGCACTTTAACTAACCATCCCTTAAGCGAGATGACATATGGCCACTTATTATCCATTTCGGGATAAAATGTTCCTTTATTGGGAGGATTGTGTTTTGGTCTCATTCACCACCCAATATTTTTCTGTGTATTTTCCAATAAAATTGCATTAAATTGCAGTCACTTTTTCTGTCCATCTGTCCGAGATCTTGATTACTACAGTTTTGAATATATTTAGTTTGTTCTTTTTGATATAGCCCTGGCGAAGGTTTTTTAGTATAACTCTGGAAGGAATTCTGGTAGAATGCTCGGGTTTGAAGCATTAGCTTTGTGTCACAATTCTTTGCATGTAGATTACGTTTTGGAAGCGGAGAAACCTCGATCAGTCGCACAAATACGCGCTTAAGTACTCTTAAGTCTGTAGAAACCATAATTTCAAACAGTTCCAAAATTGGGCTACTAGTTCAAAAGTTACAGCCCTTTGAATTTTCTTTCGAAATTGGTTTCTAGTCCATAACTTTTGATTGAGAAGTCCGATCGAAAAAGTACGAATTGTCTTAGATTCTACGCACCAAAATTAATAAGAAAAAGTGTTTTCCCGAGAAATTTTGGTGCAGTCGATTTTTGGTAAAAAACGAAGGTTCACTGCCTTTTTTTGAGCCCGAAAAAAAAATTGTCTCAGATCGACCCGGAAAAAAAATTTTCTTATAGAATGTGGCCTGTAGAATCCATAATTTCAAACAGTTGCAAGATTGGGCTACTAGTTCAAAAGTTACAGCCCTTTGAATTTTCTTTCGAAATTGGTTTCTAGTCCATAACTTTTGATTGAGAAGTCTGATCGAAAAAGTACGAATTGTTTTAGATTCTACGCACCAAAATTAATAAGAAAAAGTGTTTTCCCGAGAAATTTTGGTGTAGTCGATTTTTGGTAAAAAAGGAAGGTTATACACTGCCTTCTTTTGAGGCCCGCAAAAAAAATTGTCTCAGATCGACCCGGAAAAAAATTTTTCTTATAGAATGTGGCCTGTAGAATCCATAATTTCAAACAGTTCCAAGATTGGGCTACTAGTTCAAAAGTTACAGCCCTTTGAATTTTCTTTCGAAATTGGTTTCTAGTCAGGGGCGGGCCAGGTGGAATTGCATAGGTTACGGGCCATTAAAGTATTCGTGTAGTAATGAAGGTTGGGGGGAAGGGGGGGTTAGCTCTGCGGTGCACCACAAAAACATTTTTTGCTTAATTTTAAAGTACTCCTTTTTCGGAAATCAATTACAATACAGTTTTTTTTTAATTTATTGTAAAACACTTCAATTAAAACAGAATTTTTAAATTTTTTAACAACCTAACATCAACCCCAATTAGAGAAACGTGTTAATAATTTATTAATAGTGCAAGAAACTAAATTCAGCACATACTTATAAATTTCCAACGGGCCATTATGACGTACAGGCCAGGTGACAATTGCCCCCCCGGGCCAGTCCGCCCCTGTCTGTAATTAAGTCACTCCTTAAAGCATGTTCCATTTCTTAATCAAGGATAATATAGAAATCAATTTCCTTGTTAGGAAGAATGTGGTCCCTTCCGCCACCCACACTCGTACCAAGTTGCAAATTTCAAATGTTTTTTTTTCGTAATATTTAAATTTACGGATCAGTAAACTGCGATGCGATGGTAGCCTCAAAAACTTTCGGAATCGCAGACTGAATCGCAATAGGTCTATACTTTACGATATCCTTAGATGGCCCCTGCACTTTTGAATCGGAGTGGTTAGAACTTAGAAATTTTACATATTGCCCGAAAATTGCCATATGGCAACTTATTAACCCATTAATGCCCACCAAGCTTGTGAAAGATTAAAATAATTATTTATGATTGAATCTTGTCAAATACAGTTTGTTTTTGTCATTTATGCTTTATTTTGAACTTATTTCCCTAAAACGTAAGAAAAAAAATGGTGTACTCAAATGAGTACATCGGGCACATATAGAATAAAAATCAACAAAAAAAATATGTATTTAAAAAGTCAGTCGATATGACAAGAATTATTTCCGCGTGTGAAATATCTTGAAACAGTCTCTCTCAATACAAAGAGTAACATTACACTTCTCACAAGCCCATCTAATTCTGCTGTGACATACGCTACAACGTAGTTGATTCGACAATTTTTTGGGAAAGTGGCCTGTTGGATCGTCCAGTAAACTCCTAGGTAATGAACCGGATGGTCGACTTGAAGTTGATCTTCTTTGAATTGACTTGTTATAAGACCGTAGGTAATGACGGGTAACATTTCGTTGAAATAATAGCAAGTCCATAGGGTCTTGTGGGAAAGCGAGTTGGTATAGTCTCCATGCGTTGACAACAGTGACGTTTATCATGTGGGTGAAAAGAACCCACCACCACTTTTTGCCATGTATCGCAACACGGTAACCGTTGACTGACTGATCTAAAAGATCCACCCCTCCCATGAATGCATTGTATGTCTGAAAAAGCTTCGGTTGGGGTACTGATATCTTTTCCTTTTTCTTTGACGACCATCTTTTTACTTGTGACATTGGTTCAATGCCGTCGTAATTGGTCGCCATTGTAACGACGCTATTGTCATGCCATCTCACGAAAAGCAGAGAATTTTCTTTATCGTAACGATAATCGAAATTACCGCGGTCTTTTTTTTTCATCTGAGCGGAAGGAAGAATAGGACACTTTTTTGTACGGTTCTCTCGCACTGTTCCGGTAGCTCGTACACCGTTTCCTCTCAAAGTAGTGAGCAGGTCGTAACTAGTGAAATAATTATCAAAAAACACGATGTGATCAGTAGGTTCTTTGAGAACTTTTAAAAGATCAATTACCACCTGCGATCCCAGGGGAAGTGTAGACCTCGGAATTTCAACCTCACTATTTGTTGGCTTAGCACCACAGTAGGTGTCAAAGGCATAACAATAACCACTGGAGCTACATAGCATCCAGTCTTTATAGCCGAAGCGTACTGGTTTACCTTTGATGAACTGCTTTGCAGAATGGTGTCCAAAATATCGCACCATAGCTTCATCAATCGACAAACATTCGTGAAAAATCCCGAACTGTTGGAACTTATTATTTAGTAAATTCATCAATGGTCGTACTTTGTACATTTTATCACTTCTGTCAATCTGTGTGTTATCTGCCAAGTGTATATATTTTTTTATCTCCTCAAACCTATTTCTACTGATACAATTCGAAACAAATGGCACATTCACATCTTCGTCCAGACACCAATATAAACGGGCACGAGGTAACTTATGGTAACCACTAAAAAGAAGCACACCTACAAAAATCTTGATTTCTTCACCAGTAACTTGAAAGCTGTGATTATTGCTGGCAGTGGCGTATTTATTGGTTTGTTCTACTAGGAGATTGACAACTTGTTCATCAAACAGTTTTTCAAAAATTTGAATGACATTACAGCTAGACAATTGTTCTCGTACTTTTTCCAAACGAATAGAGTAGCCATTAGCGGATGTCATTTTCAAATCCACTGGTTCGCTACTCCACTTGGGCTGACTTATTTTTGGTTTTTTTGATAGTGTAGTACAAACCTGAGATAGTGGCATGTTATATTCTTCATCGCTATCATCCTCCATCGCTATTTCAATTTCTCCCGGAACATCTTGGGGAAGACTAGCTGTAACCAAATCGTCTTCGTCAAACTCCTCTTCGTCAGTTTGGTAATCGGGTTCTGGTGGAATAATTACCACATCAATTTCTGAGTTTGGGAATTTTGTATTTGCTATAGCATCTTCTGCAGACGCTAGTGTTGCGAACCTTTTTCCATAAAAAGATGAAGCGGAAATCGCATTTACTTGTTCCATCATAAAAGAATGCCTGAAAGTGAACACTTTATAGGAAGAAAATAACCGAAAATGTATCCTGCATTTGCCCATTGTACTCAATCGAGTACACCCATGTTTACCCCAACATAAAATCGGATGTAATAAAGCTTTCACTTACCTAACCGCAGAATCTTGTTTTTACACCTTTGTTTATAATATTCAAAACAAAAAAATTTCAAAATTTAACAATAAACTATAAATTTGAACAGTATTCTGTTATTGTCACGATTCAACACACAAAACCGGATGCACGTGTCTCTGTAAGTGGCTATTATCGTAACCTAGAATGAAAAAAGCGGCAAAATTGTTGTCAGAATTTATGCAGAAACTGCAAGGATCAGGATTCTGCAATTATACTTTCCATTATTAACCCATAGATTCCGCCTCAGTGCTAAAAAACAGGTGTACTCAAGCGAGTACAATGGGCATAAATGGGTTAAATTATCTACAAAGGTTCCCAAAATACTTCTATTAACCAAGGTTTTTCAATTATTTTCATTTCGATCTAATTATCCATCAAATTGATAAAGTGGCGTTGCTTGTTGGAAAGTCTCTGACACCTGACAGAAGATTGAAGCGTTTTTGAGCACCATAGGTATCAATTGTAACTTGTAAGTTACTTTTGTACTAGTGCCAAGTCGCCAGTTTGGTGAAACCTAAATTATGCGAAAGCGTCCGTGGATGCGAGCCGTAATGAATCACACCCCAAAAAAATCAGTAGTTACTTACCTCAATGCACCACGCCACTAGAACTCGCTTATACATTATTTATTTCATCTATTATTCTCGTTTTGTTAATATCCTACTATATTAAGTCGCATGTCTAGCTATTGTTTTAAATACTAGGTATTATGTATGTTTATCATTTTCTTGAATAGCTAGACCGAATTGAAAATAATTGAAAATTTTTTGTTGTTTGAGGAATTTTGGCTATGGCGCATTAAGACTTTGTAGAGAATTTAATAAGCTGTCATATGATGTAATAATGTACAGAGTGTGCCATATAAAAAAGTCGCATTTTTGTTATTATTAAAAAAATGCGATGTTCTTTTGTTGATTTCATTTCAAATTTGACTTCAGTAGAAAAAACAACGCAATTTTGATGATTTAACCGTCTCTCTGACTCTACAACTAAGAAAGTGGGAAATACGAGAGCAGAATCTTGACGCTCATTTCAATTGAAAGGATTAAAAATTTGGTACGATTCTATCCTAGAAGAAGGGATTTGGGATTGTTATGGTATTCATTTTATTTTTGAGAGGTTTTGATCCATTTTGAACAAAACTCAACTTGAACCATCACTATTGAGTTGTTCTCATGGTGCTGGAGGAACATATGCCTAATATTCCCCCCCTCCCTTTACCTATTAAAATTCAACACTCATGGTACTCGAGGTTAAATACCCCCTTGATTTAGATAGGGTAATTTTCCCAAATATCCAAAACAATCATGACAATTTCCTGTTAATTTTTAGTTTTTCCAGCGTTCTCACAGGCTATACCTCTAACCATTGAATTTATTAAATTCAATGCTCTAACCTCTACTGATTATTATAATTTGGGCTAAAATGCCGAGTAGATAATTGTTTATTACTTACCTGTCGTAGAGGTCTTTAGTTGTATTCTTCATCATGATTTGTAATGAGATACGCAAGGCTATGAGAATTATATTTTGTTTGGGAATGTATTGTAAACAATTGCAATTGTTTTCTCAAAGAACAAATTTACCCTAAAGCGGCAAGTGTCGTAAGAGTAGGTATATCAGATTCCTCTGCAGTTTCAAATAACCTAACCATAAGGCATGGAAATATAACAATCGCAACCGTAATGCACCACTTCTCCCATGACTTTCCTCTTTAGGTACTCTTTTTTGCTATTTTTTTTATCTCTTTGCTCTCTGTAAATTTGCATAGCGCGGTAGGGTGTTTCTATTGGATTAACAAAGTAGGTAATTTCCCAATTGACTTCGTCAGATGCAGGATGTGTGCAAAGTACCTTAATTGCAGAGTAACCAATAATTTTTGTAGTTAATAGCAGGGGTCATTAAACGACCGTTTCGGTTTGTTTTACCGTTCGTTTCATTTCATAATTTTGTTTAATCATTTTATATTTATAAACACTGGTCGACGCAATTTAGCCAATTAATCTAACGGAATGTGTATTGGAATAATTAGTCATGAATGAAGGTGCATGAAGGTAATGAGAACTTGTTCCAGCGTTATTTTTAAAAATTTTTTCAGCGGTGATTTCTAATCACATGATCTTTCTTCTATAGGTCATAGGTTCTTTGCAGTTGGATCAGTGGGAGGTATATTTATTATAAAAGAGGAGATCAAGTCTCTCGTATATCTAATATACCTACTATTTTTGTATCCCTAAAAACAATTATTAGATACGACCATTTGAGATTGAGGTAGAGGGTAAACCAAATACACAAGTGGAGATGAGTTGTAAAGGGTGGGTTGAGCTCGAGGGATGAGTATTCCTTTGCAAACCATGTTCTTTTATAAACTGATTTCAGTGAACGGTTTTGCACCTATCTAGTTTATTAAGGGCAACTTTCAAATTTGCAGGGATTTTCCAAATTGGAGTAATTATTCTTCAAACAGAGCTTCGACCAGAGCTCTGACTATAACGATTTTAGGCAATCGGTGAGGTATGATGAAGTCATATATAAAAAGGTGTCAAAGATAATGGATCCTAACCGTTTGTTAGAACTTTAAAAGGGACGACCTTGCGTTATGTAACAGACTAATGATGTTGCCATTGTTTTCACCTATTGCAATTACACGGAACAAATTACTCTAATATTGTGACTTGCGTATAAATTAGATATTTTGCTAGTTTTGACCCTTGTTATCCTAATCTAAAAGGATCTCGAGGTTTAATTGTTTTTTAGTTCATTTTTAATGTGGAAGATTTAATGTTGAAAATGTTAATGCAATTATTTAGTAGTAGAGATCTTTACGACCAGACATATATAGACTAAATAGACATAAAACTTTCTCGTCATTGCCATGCATCGCACCTAATACAATAACAACCAACCGTGAGTTGTTAGGCATTATTACGTTATTGTAATCTGAAATACTTTTCTACAATGCGCTTTCAGGAAATTTCTCATTATTTACAATGTTAATGATCATTGGCATTGACCAATGTAGCAGCACTCTCTCATAAATGAGCACATGCTCGAAATATTATTTATGTATATTGTAAGTGATAGTGTTCTATGGCAGAAACTAGCAATCGAAATTTACCATTCCACATGTTTTCGCGCTTTTCCCATAATTAACATTGAGGGAATACACATGTTGGTTTGAAAGTAAAAGCACTTACGGAATAAAGTAATTTCACCTTTACTTGATTCTCCAAAATCCTGAAATTGCTGAACGTCTTTTGTAGCAAGAAACTGTTGGAATGTACCTAACCTTTAGCAATGGGTTGCTTATTGTTAATAGTTCAGTCAGAACATCGTGCTATTAGTTTCACATCATGAATCAGTTTTATCAATTGTTTATAGCATCTATATACTTCAGGTGCGTGAAGTTAGCACGGTAATGGAAGTACTAATGAAGGCTTATCTTTGGTATCGTTTACTGTAAAGCTTCTTCCATTGGCCCTTGGAGATATCCGTCAACGTGAATGTTGGTTTCGTCACAAAAGTCCTTCGGGAATTTGTTGTACAAAGCCACTGTCCCATATAGTCATCCATGTAGGGAACTCGCCTATTTTTTTCGCCACATGGTCGGTGCAACATATATGGGGTAATTATTTGGTACAAAACATTTCGTTAGTGCGTCCAAAAGTGGTGCGAAGTTAGCACATGAGAACATGTATCCTGTACCTCAAAAAAGGGCGGACGTGCTGGGTTACTTTTTGTCCATACTCGAGCACTAACGATTAGAACAATGAATTTCGTTAGTGCTTCCAAAAGTGGTCTGTAGTTCGCACGCAAAACAGGAACCCTGTTCTTCAAAAAGGGGCAGACGTGCTGGGTTACTTTTTCGTACATAATCAAGGACTAACGACTGTAATGTAATATTTCCTTAGGGCTTCCATTAGCCTACCAGCTTCACGCACCTATCTATTTCTAGTATGGATTATTCATTTTGCTCTGCTTATAGTGTACCCTCGAGTGTACCTTTTTTCTTTTGCCAGGAAAAATAGAGAATTTGCATCAGAAATACATGCTTTCGTAGGTCTTGTTTTATGTGAAATGATCCGTACATGTAGGTACTTTTTATTAGGATTAGTTCATCTTCGGAGTGGCTGAAGAGGTTCTGGTTCTTTGACGTTTCCGTAATATTTACAGCTTTGCCGATGCTGTGGTAAATGTTCTATTACTGCGATAAAATTAGTCATACCAGATGTACCTATTAGCGCTACACAACATCCTTCAAGTATCAACTACTATTGTTCCCAAACACAATGGATCTGCAGCGGGTCCAACCGCCAACGAGTGCTCTCTTATAAAAAAATACACAAAAACGTATTTTCGATATCTTGGTCCAATCACGAACAGCATTGATTGTCATATGGTAACAGTAAACAATTACATTATCGCCAAAATTATTTTTGTGCTCATTTTGTTCTGTAGTAGAATACACTTGCCTTTTTTTGCATGGCCACCTCACTATATTATGTAAATTACATAATATGTTATATTATACCAGCAATAGCGAAAATTTTCGAAAGAGTGATCTATACTAGACTTTATTCCCATCTCAGCAGTATAATTGCAGATCAGCAGCACGGTTTCACGCGGAACAGATCAACGATTACAAATTTAATGCAGTTTACGCATTTCTCAGCAGGAGCCTTGGATGAGAGAGCCCAGGTTGACTGTGTTTATACAGATTTTGCGAAGGCATTTGATACAGTATCCCATCAAGTCTTGCTCCGTAAACTTGTTTTAAATTGCGTAAGTAATCCGACCGTCAAATTCTTAAAATCATATTTATCTCTCCGTAAAACAAGAGTGAAATTCAATGGTGTGAATTCAGCCGAATTTTATCCCTCATCAGGCGTTCCCCAGGGAACACTTCTTGGTCCTTTTCTGTTTCTCTTATACATAAATGATTTACCGCGAGTGATAAAAAACTCGAAAGCACTACTATTTGCGGACGACCTAAAACTTTTTAATAAAGTCCAATCCCCAAGTGACTGTTTAAATATTCAAGAGGACATTAACTCAGTAATTAAGTGGTGTATCAAAAATAAACTAAAACTAAATATCAATAAGTGTAAAGTCCTTACTTTTACTAGATCGAAAAATCCCTTACTTTTTGACTATAAGATGAATGGAAAGGTCTTACTACGAGTCACCTCCGTTAAGGACCTGGGCGTAATTCATGACACCCCTTCAAGATATCCATGCTGTCTTGTATCTTAAAAATAATGGGGTACATTAAACATTTGCTAGATCAGACATTTTTCATTTGGGAGCTTCGAAGTAGGTATTTTCATAAATGGGACCAAAATGCTCAGTGTTCGAAATGATGACAGATTCTTCTGCATTTCCTTTACGATTTTGAACAATTTTTGTCAATATTAGTCGATAAATAAATATAAAATTTATCTGGGTCAAGTGAAAATTGAAATCTACATGAAAGTACGAATATGGCCATACTATGTGTCTGTCTGTACTGTGATACAACGTGATTAGTCTTTCATTCCCTGTAAGGAAGTGTTGAACGTTTCTCTTCTCCCCCTCGGAAGATTTGCCCCCAGAATATGCACCCCGGAAAATTCGCCCCTTAAAGATTCGCCCCAGAAAATTCGCCTCGGAAAACTCGCCACGGAAGATTCGCTCAAGATTTCTTATCGGTCAAATTCGCCCCAAAAGTGCTCGGCATTTGAAATATTTGCCCTCAGAGTAGTTCAGGAGAACCCTCCCCCGCTGGAATAGTGTCTTGCCAGGATCTTGCTCAAAGGAAAATAATCGTTTTTGACAGAATTGTAACGCGTAGCATTGTAAAATGGTTTTCAGTTTCATGTTGAGATCCACAACTGAAAGCAACCAGTGAAATTCAACCTTCATCCCAGAGCTTACCCTTAAAGAATAATTACCTCGGACAAATTACATTCAAAAAGAAAACGCACTTTCGGTATAATTGCTAATAGGTATAAGATCTAAAAATATTACAAATAGGAAACTATAATATCTAGATTTGAAATGTCAATGTTTAAATTTAACTCCATTTTTTTAGTAAAAAGAGGAGCAACTCTTAGACTAGAAAATTATCCAAATCAAAACAGGATTCTGTAGAAAACAACGGAGCTATAATTGTTAAACGACTATCAAGGGGCGGTTTTCTGCCTTATCTGCAACAAACCAGAAGGATAGAATCACAATGACATAGTTGGCGACGCACCCCCTCCAACCCCCGGCGCCCCAACCACCCCAACTTTTAAATCTTTTTTGATTTGCACGATAAGTACTAACCTAAATGTAATGCTATTTGGTATAGTTGGAAAGCATTTTTTCAGAGCTTTCCAACGACGCGACGGACGTATCACACATGGGGGTCACTATTTAAAATTTAAAAGTTGGGGTGGCTGAGCGCAGGGGGTTGGAGAGGGTGCGTCGCCAACTATGTCATTGTGATTCCCTCTCCGAATTACCGAAAAGGATTTTGATTTTTTTAAATATCTCGTTTATTTACTAAGACATGGGGGGTGGTAAGTTTTCAAATAATCAAAACGCTCAAATCCACGAAGCAATGCTTTCGGTCATAGGTATACTAAGGAAAGTAATTTAGGAAGATATACTGACCAGAGCGGGCCATTCACTCCGTAAAGGAATAAAATACGTTAACTTTTATGTTGAGTCCGATATGCGACTACTGGCGGGTTCGTAAGGTCTCGCTGTACTACAACTGCTTGCTTTTTCAGCTCGAGGAAACTTTTTACCGTAATCGCACAATACGCGTTAAACTTCTCACAAAGTTTGGTTAACTTGATTTTGCACAAATTTGTTATAGTGACGAACTGGGTTTTCATCAAAACAAATAGGGCTGAACTTAAAAATATGTACGCGCTTTTCAACCGTCGCGAAACCAGCAGTCTGCTTTTCTAGTTGTCTCCACTATTTAAGAAAACGCCACATCAGCACCAGATGAGCATTTCCTTGGAATTAATTAACTTTTCCGTGATAACCACTCCCTATTGCAAACAAATGAATAAAAACCCCTTTACAAAGCACGCAAACTTGAGCAGATGTGTCTTAGTTAAGGCATCTTTTTTAAATTGAACAATTTAAAAGCAATAAAATTAAAACAAAAACTACGCAATTATAAACAATTCTAAAACGAATAACAAACACTGAGATACAAATTCAAATAAAACGAACTATCTTATGTATTTATTTTGTAAATAATCTCCCAGATGTATTTAATAACTGTAATATTCGCATGTACCCTTTAATCAGCCCTGTGACGTATCACTAACGTTAAACTTAACGTGCAGGGTATCTGTAAAAAATGGCATTTTGCCTATACTAAATAACGCAAAATAACGTTTTTCGGCAGATAACCTGCACGTTAAGTTTGATGTTTCTGATACATCACAGGGCGGATTCAGCCTGCTGATAACCTGCAGGTTATCTACCAAAAAACGTTATTTTGCGTTGTTTAGTATAGACAGAAAACCTGCGCGTTAAGTTTAACGTTAGTGATACATCACAGGGCTAATTGTGGTGTGATGTGTATCCGCTACCATATGTTCCACCACAGTACAATTACTATTATTTCTGTATGGACAATGTATACCTTCACTGTTTTGTATAGTTATAGTATTTTTTCCAAAAATTCTCACTTACGTCGGAAAGGTCATTGGTATCGGATGGTCTTTAAATATAAAAATACTCTTGCGCTTTGAAATTATACCAAAGATGTCTGCTGCAGGAGTTCTTGCCTGGAAATTTGCTATATTAATTTATTTTAATTAACGAGCATCTGTATTTGCCACCATATCTATTTGTATATCTGAATGATGCCTTGGAATTAACATATAAAAATGTTTAAGGAGAATTACACGTTTGTTAATTGAAAGCGTTTTAATTCCAGATAACAGCGATTCCGATCACCATTACGAAACCCTGTGCAATACTCAAGAGGAACCTGATCATGACGGCTTCGACTCATTCGATAGCGACACGGAATCCGAACGCTCTCTTGATAAAGTTCAGGTAACTCTCGAAAGAATATTGGCGTTTAACCAATAAATTCCCTTTGCTTAGAATGATAGCTGGGTCGATTTGGGCAACTCGCAATTACCTGACCCGCCCACTAGTCAATCATACGGGCTGACTCAACTTGCCGTGTCTGCTGGTAAGCGGTTACGCAGAAACTGGTCGCTCACCAAAAACATCACAAAGTCGCTCACGCGAATGACAAAGCGAAAATCGAGAACGGACCTAACGATAGGCGGTAAGTCATTGTTTGGCTGTGTACTAATTTAGTAATTGTAATTTGTGCAGCAGTCGAGAAGCAATCCGAAGAAAACTCAAATACCAATCCCAAGCAGCCAATTTCTAGTCCAGTGAAGAGCGAACGCAATAGCTCTTTACTTAACATAACTCAAGAACTCAAATTGAGGCAAAATGAACTGTCTTCAAACATTGCCTATCAAAACATTCAAATTGCGAGCAGAGAGACTGAACCGACCGTAAATTTTGAGAAATCCAGATCTAACAGTTTGTCTAAGAACAAATTTTTAAATAAATTCAGACGAAGTATGTTAATTAACGCGGATTCTACCGAATGTATACAAACTTTAGGCAACAAAATGAAAAGTACGTTTTATTTAACAGATCCTATTGAAGTCGATAATAATCAAACGGACGCGTTAAAGTCGAAGGCGGCGATTACCACATCTGTTAGTCCTGTAGCGCTACGACATTCAAAATCGTGCCAGAGACCGCAGAGTCCACCACCTCCTGTACCTGTTGATGCAAATCAAAATGTAGGCAAGTACAATAATGCTTACTTAATAATAGTGATGGGAGTTCATTGGAAGAACTAGACTGTATCACTTCTGTGCTAATTATTTTCTTTAATTATAACTTTGTATGTACCTAGGTACATTAATTGTAGGGAAAGTAAACTTTCATTTGCATTTTTGTATAATCGCAATGTTCCATTACGCCAAATAATAAAACAAAACAAACCATCCTTGACAATGGGAGTAATGTTAACGGAGTATACATACAAATTTCATGTGAATATTTTATTATTAAGATGTACACTTCCAAAACTCACTTTTTAAGGCTAATATTCGTTAAGAAAAGAGGTGATCTTTTCAGCTCCTCAAACTCGAAGGATCGAGGTATAGCTATATTTTAAGTATAAGCATCTGATTGTATTCTATCCCTTATGTCTACTGAAGTATCGCCAATCTGATTTATGGCCACCCAATCTCCACAAAGCGCTCTGAGCCCCAACCTCTACCACTATCTGTAGAGGTTCAAATCCCAGTACAATAGTGTCGCCTCTAAAGTGAGCACTGTTTTCCTGATGTATAATGTTCTTTTCTGTCTAGCTTTCCTTGGTGTAAAACGTTGTTATGCACTTGCGAAAGTGAAAGTAATCTATGCATGCTATTGGTGGTTTGTATTCAACGAAGTGCAAACCACATGAGTACATTTGAGTTAACAAGCAAATGTAGATCTAAATATACTGACTGACCAGTTAGTTCCATTAAAAGCTGTATTTCCTTCTACAACTACAGCAATTTCTTATAGGTACCTATCAGGCAAATGATAACTTTTGGTGTAGTTGTTGGATCATGATAAATGTAACTAAAAATTTTTTTCTATAGATATTGAAGACAAGGTTACACACTTCTCATTATATTATTAGAGACTGGTTTTTAGGATGTGGTAGGTTATAATTTTATTCAAATCCCAAATTGAGATTTAAAGATTGTGTTCAGAACTTTAACCTTCGCATATAATTTTTAGTTAAGCGCAAATTTTTGAATTCAAATTCGATTTGGGAACATTTGCGTACGAATAACGGAAGATTTTCAAGTTCAAACTCAAACTCACATCCAAAATTGCGAGTGTTGCGATCAAATTGAGAATTTTAATCTAAAATTCTAGTTACTGCCATCTAAGTTCAAACTTTTGAATTAACATTTTAAGTCGTTTAGACTATTTTCAGCTGAAATTCAATTAAGTTTGAAGAGTTCAAATTGTAGGCTTGAATTCCAACAGTTTATGGGTTTCCAATTAAGAGTGAAATTATGCTCTATATTTAGTAATGGCTGATTGAAGTGATTTAAATTCAATTCTTTTAGTGCTAATTAAAAATTTACATTTCAACTGGTTACCATAATTTCGTTATAGGTACATATAGAAGTCAAATACAAACTTGGGACTTACTGAGTAGTTTAATGAGAATACTCAACTTCAGAATGGGTTTGAAATGTACGCCTTTTATTGATTGGAAAATTCTATTCTTTCAATATTTTTACCACCCGCACGTTAGTGAGGGAGGTATTGCATTGGGGTAAAAAATGACCTCCCCCCACTTATGACGGAAATACACGTTTTAGAGCACCAGGAATCTGAATCAGACAAAATCTCGATGACGTTGGTGGGCCTGTCTGTGTGTACTCTCATTTCCGGCTAAACAGCTGAACTGAATGGAACCAAATTTGGTACACATTAGTCTTAGCCATAAAACGAAGAGCTGAAACGCTTTTAGGCAGAATCGCATGGTGCGGGTGGTATATGTGCTAGCCACAGCAAATTTTTTTTATTTGATTGCGACTACCAAAGTTTACAGGCACCTCTGATTTTTTTGTTATTAAAACCCTATTCTAAACATCGTTGGTATTGATCTACATACGTTTGCATATGTACCAATTCAACCGCAATGCCAACAGTGGTTCATATTAACAATCATTTGGTATTGTTTTCCCTGTATAGGTACCTAGTACAAATACAGATTGGTCTAAGATCTACATTTGCTTGCTTTGCTGATGCATCCTTTGTAACTAAGATCTGAGGATTTTGTTGTGCATTCATCGCTGCAACCCTTCAACTTTTGCTTCTGGTCCCATCTTCTGAAATATACACACTTTTTTGAAATGAGATTGTGAAACCTTTTATAAGTTCCTCCGCTTGGCTCTATAGCGGGAGGAGTGAGGGACCCACTCAATAGAGGTTTACCCACTAAAACCCTTCCCCTATGCCGTAGGTTCAATTGTAGACCGTATCGTCTTTTATCTCGGGCGCTTAAACACCGTGCAACCTGCACTCTGTTTAGTTCTCACTGTGTCCTGTCAAAAATGGAGTGCGGTAATAAATCACCTCACCATGTTCACGTGTCACCCAACCTTTCACATCCGGGATGATAGTGTCTTTGCGTCTTTGTCCAAGACTCCCTCGCACGCCACATATTTGACCACTCCACGACTAACCAGTTAAATCGTACGCATGCACCAAAACTATGTCCTACTAATTCTTATTGAGAAAAGTTTCAGCACCTTATGTTAACTCTTTTCTGGTTCGCGTCCCGTTTCAGGACCGGGTGCCGAATTTCGGCGGCATAACCATGATAGAAATCGCTGCTGTGGTCATCAACCTCCCCTCGCGGTCTCATCCATGTGTTCAATTGTCTTATCTCGGGCGCTTAAACACCGTGCAACCTGCACTCTGTTTAGTTCTCACTGTGTCCTGTCAAAAATGGAGTGCGGTAATAAATCACCTCACCATGTTCACGTGTCACCCAACCTTTCACATCCGGGATGATAGTGTCTTTGCGTCTTTGTCCAAGACTCCCTCGCACGCCACATATTTGACCACTCCACGACTAACCAGTTAAATCGTACGCATGCACCAAAACTATGTCCTACTAATTCTTATTGAGAAAAGTTTCAGCACCTTATGTTAACTCTTTTCTGGTTCGCGTCCCGTTTCAGGACCGGGTGCCGAATTTCGGCGGCATAACCATGATAGAAATCGCTGCTGTGGTCATCAACCTCCCCTCGCGGTCTCATCCATGTGTTCAATTGTCTTCAGGAGCTTGCGGATCACGCACTGCTACCGTAGAGTCTACAAATCCCACCATTTCTACCCCATTCGCGGTTGGTATCCCCAGTACCCCATCTTACATCACGATCCACCAGCGACCTGAGAACCTGTGGTGTAGTGTGGGGCAGGAACGCGTTCCCAATTTGCTTTTTCCAAGAGTATATATGAGGGTTGTCCGTAAATTAAGGTCTCCAATTCGTTTTACATAGTAAAGCTCTTTTTATTGCAACAAATTACAGATTCTGAAATCTTTGACTTTTATCTACTTTTTTGATCGTAGTCCTCGTCATTTTTGGCCCTTTCGTGACTTGAGAATTCAAACGAACGTTCAAGTATGTGTTCTTTATAGACTCACTGTAGTATGTGTATGTGGCAATGCCGTCCACAAGGGTTACTCATCTCATTGTCTGCCTAAATTGCAAGGATTCGCACAGTGCACGCTCGAAGGATTGTCCACCAATCCTCAAACCGGAAACGGCTATCCAAGAACTGAAAACACGTGAGAATTCCCCCAAATGTTGTTTCAAGTTTGGGAAGAAATAGTATAGTCAGTGGGGGCCAAATCAAGGGTGTACAGATGATGGTCAATGATTTCTCCTCGAATTTGGCACTGAGATCCGTCGTTGTGAGGGCGGTCGTTGCCATGTTAGAAACGAACTCCCTTTCTCAGCTGGCCCTTCGTTTTGTTCTCTATCGCCCGATGTACAGTTGGTCACGAAACGTAAGCACTAGTTTGTGAACCAAATTTTCGAATATTTGAAATTGTTACCGTCGCTTATGTTGACATGTGATATAGAATAAAGAATTCGTTTGAAATTTGTTTACAAACTAGTGACGCATGGCTCAACTGTAGCCTTGTTAGGGCGTCACAGTTTCTTTCCGCATCGTTTGTTGTACCTACTTCTTTTCAGATCAGCAGAACTCATTTCCTGTCCCAGAATACCAAAGCCATCGCCTTCCTCGCTGATATGGAGTTTGCTTGAACTTATTGACACTTGAAAAACTGGAATGCCGCCATTATTTTGATTGTTCCTTAGTCGTTGGCGTGATGTAGTGGATCCAAGTATCCTCTCCCATTACCAACGAATCCAAAAATTCCTCACCTTCTTCGACATAAAAACACGCGAGCACTTTCGATATGCTTCTTTTTGTGATCAGGGAGCATCCGCGTCACCTACCTGGCATTACACCCTGTGAACTGTAAAATATCGTTCAAAATCTTGTCTATGATAGTCCTATTTGTTCATTAATCTTTCGCACAGCCACACGCCGATCCGCAAGTAAAAGTTCCTCAATTTTTGTCACTGTCTCATCTGGGACGCCCACTGCCGGCATTGGCTCGCATGTTTGTATGGCCTTCTGCGAACTCCCTCTACCACTTACGCCAATATTTATGATCATACATTTTTCTCCATGCACATTAGGCGGTGGATTTCAAATAGGGGTCGACTAATGAATGTTCACTGTTATATTATTATTCTTGGTACTCTGCTTACTAGTTTATAGTTTATTACTAGTAGATAGCTTAAAACTAATATAACGAGTGCAATATTTGGTTACACACTGTTTTTAAGGCTAAAAATCGATGAAAATTTTGGACAACACCTTATGAAGGGGCGGGGATTCTGGATCACCTATGTCCTATGTTATTCAAACATAGTGAGAGCTCCCACACTGGAAAATTTACACTACTGCCGAGGACCGATCCGTGCGGCACTCCCGCACTAGATGTAAAGGTGTATTCCTCATCTGACCGTTTCGTTGCGTAGACGAAACGGTGTAGGTATGAGGTGGTCCTACACAATCCCCACCAGATAATCCGGCACTTTTAAGTCAAAGCAACGCTTTCACCTTGGATGTTCTATTCGCTATTTGTTAAAGGCACGTCTAATCAATAATCATGCCAGCAGGCATTGGTCTTCCTGGGTGCCTTTATTAGCCGTCTCACCATACCACGTCTTCAATTCTTGCCTTACATTATCTTTTCTAGAACTTTACCTGCTTTCTCCACCCTTGGGAATCAGCGCTAGCATGCACTTTTCCCACTTATCCGGGTGGACTCCCGTCCATATCATTTCATTGCTTCATGTACCTGGACGATCGACTGCCACCGCTTACACCACCCTCGCTGGTATTCTGTATTACTTCTGTAAAAACGATTCATACCTACTCGTATTGTCTACTGTAATAACTTCGTAAACCCCTTTGTATTCTATGGAAATAACGGAATGTCAATTGTACTGACAGCTCAATGCGCATGATCGGTGTTCTACTAGTTCAAAAGTTACAGCCCTTTGAATTTTCTTTCGTAATTGGTTTCTAGTCTATAACTTTTGATTGAGAAGTCTGATCGAAAAAGTACGAATTGTTTTGGATTCTACGCACCAAAATTAATAAGAAAAAGTGTTTTCCCTAGAAATTTTGGTGTAGTCGATTTTTGGTAAAAAAGGAAGGTTATACACTGCTTTTTTTGAGGCCCGAAAAAAAAATTGTCTCAGATCGACCCGGAAAAAAAATTTTCTTATATGTGACCTGTAGAATCCATAATTTCAAACAGTTCCAAGATTGGGCTACTAATTCAAAAGTTACAGCCCTTTGAATTTTCTTTCGAAATTGGTTTTTAGTCCATAACTTTTGCTTGCGAAGTCTGATCGAAAAAGTACTAATTGTTTTGGATCCTACGCACCTGAATTAATAAGAAAAAGTGTTTTCCCGAGAAATTTTGGTGCAGTAGATTTTTGGTAAAAAGGAAGGTTGTACACTGCCTTTTTTTGAGGCACAAAGAAAAAATTGTCTCAGATCGACGCTATCTCCCATAATATAATATAATAATAATAATAATAAAGCCTTACATTTAACAAAATGAAATAAAGGGAAAGCAAAAAACACTAAATAAAGGTAAGAAAGCTCAAAAGGGTATGAATTCGGCTAAGCCCTCTTTCAATTCATCCTTTAACATCAAGTAAAGAACACTGTAATCATCTTACAAGTTAGTTTCATTTACAAATTCCACTACTTCTCGGCAAAATAATTAAAATTGGTATTAAAAAATGCAGTAGGAATTGAATTTAATAGCAATGGTGCCATATAGCTAAAACAACCCTCAAATTTTTTAGTTTTGTGCTGTGGTGTAGTATATGAGTCTACTCTTAAGTTAAGGCTATGAATAGCAGATCTTTTAATCAACAGGTTACATAAATACTGTTGGCATAGATTTAGTGGCTGCATCAGGGTGGCATATGCCCGGTCTTATTGCATACTATAAATTTGCTATCGTTGGGCATTTATATTTGAAGTGACACTTCTTCCCACAGTTGAAGCACTCGTTCTTGGTGTCTAGGTCGTCACTTTTTGGGTGGATTCCCCAACACATCTGGCACTTGTTTATTTCTATTTTTTTCCGTACTGGGCATTTCGTGATCCCAATCCACAAATCGTTTATTTCTATGACTTCCAGCTGTTCCTCACTAATGCTTCCTTAACCGCCGCCTTGTTGAAGCAAAAATTTTTGATTGAATGGAGCTTTTTTTATTACTTATACAAAGTAGCAGCACAATGGTATCATTTTTCTTTGCTGTGTACTAACGAGTAACTTACTTTTCAGATTCCCGCACGGCAAAAACGACAAGAAGGTCAACGTCATGGTATGCCGAGGTTGGTCTGTTCAGAAATTCTGAAAATCCGGCTATGAGACATTCCGACAGTATTAATATATGCCCTAGAAAGCCAAATACCAGCTGGTATGCAGAGATAGGGCTATACCAGTCCTCTTCGAGCACCCCCAGTAGCAGTTCAACGGAGAACAGCGGTAACACTACAAATTTGAAGCAGTTTGAAGACAGCAAGGCCAGTGAAGATTACTATAATATCAAAAATGAAAGCGATTACTATAACGATAGTAGTATTGGAAGCTTTAATTCTGATACCACAATAGACAAGAACTCTATGTCTGCCGATATGCAATTACGATTGCAAGATGAGCCGTTGTATCAATTTTATGATGCCGCAGTTTTAGAGGTGTGTTCAAGCTTGTCGGTGCCAATTTCTAATCGAATTTTGTGTTTTTAGTCAGTCTGTCAAGATGGAACGTCGGATTTTGAATATGATGGCTACGAGGAAGTCGGTGAGAAGCAGAATTCCGAAATGAACTTGACGAGACCTTCTGCAATGCAACTTATAGCTTACAGCAAGAACGGTTTTACTATTACACGTACGTTATGGTGTGAGATTCCGGAAGTCGTGAACTCTACTGTTCTTAGTAAGTAATTTTTGAGGCAATTACGAGATGTAACACAACTACTTCTTAGGCACGCTAAGTTTAAATCAGAAGAAGATTCAAGAGGCGAAATTTGAAATGATGACCTCGGAGGCTTCGTATTTAAACTCATTGAATTTATTGACTGATTATTTCATTTCCAATATAAACAGTAGCGATTTTGTAAGGAATGAAGAAAAGACTATACTTTTTGGAAAGATTGCCGCTGGTATGTCAACTAAGCTGTTTTTAACTGGTACCTTTACAGTGTTCTTACAGTAAAACAGTGTTCAGAAGAACTCCTATCAGATTTGGAGAAATGTTGGCAAGGAAATATTTTGCTGCACGGAGTTTGTGATATTGTAAAAAAGCATGCGCAGGAACACTTCGATGTGTACGTTCCTTATTGTGAAAATCAAATATTACTGGACAGTACTTTAAAAAAGATGAGAGAACGAAATAGCTGTAATGACTTACTGAAACGACTCGAGTGCAGCTCAGAATGTCACTCGTTAACGTTGTACTCATTTCTCATGCTTCCAATGCAGCGAATTACTCGCTGGCCGCTTCTGGTTGACGCGGTTTTGAAAAGGCTTTCCCCACAAGACGATGAGTATGTGTCGTGCCAGCACACTCTAGCCACACTGAACGGGGTAAGAGATCATTGTTTAAACTTGCAATTGTGTAACTTTCAGTTTTAGATTGTTACAAGGTGTAACGAGGCAGCGCGTCGAATGGAAAGGGAATCGGAGGTCAAGAGAATAGCAAAGCAAATTGAATTTCCGCGCGGGATACCGATCATAAAACTGGTTACGAACACAAGGTGGTTGGTACGATCTGGACCGCTAATTCAAATGGTCGCCAGAGCAGATGACAATAAGTTGACTTTTGGGAAGCGATTTAGTAAAACGTCTCTTTATTTTTTTCTCTTCAACGATCTGTTGTTGGTCACAAGTCACAGAAGGTAACTCTTTAGCTAATCTTAAAATCTTAGCTTGTATTTGTCACCATGTTAATTATTCTCAAAACCACCTACTTTTAGTGACGATTGTTACGTGGTACTCCATTACTGTTACCGAAGCTACATAGAGCTGAATATTAATGACGTAATCAGCTCAGTGCCAGCAAAAGATGCGCAAGGAAAGCACTTGCTGTTCTTAACAATCTTGGAAAATCACGACAAGAAAACCGTAGAAATGGTAATCTGACTTACGACACTAACCCATTTTGCAACACTGCTTTTAGCTACTATCCTGCAATAGTGAAAGTGACAAGGAGCGTTGGATAGAGGCGCTGTCTGCGCCGAAGTCTGAAGACCCCGACGAAACCTTGTACGAGTGCTGGGATTGCCCGCAAGTTACCGCCATTCACCCTTACATTTCGAGCCAGCCGGACGAACTCCCGCTGGCGAGAGGCGATATCGTTAACGTAACGCGTAAAATGGCGGACGGTTGGTATCATGGCGAACGAATTAGGGACGGCGAAACTGGATGGTTTCCGGCGAACTATACCGCCGAAATAGCGAATCCTCACGTACGCGCGAGAAACTTGAAGCAAAGGTATCGACTTCTTGCACTATCTGAAAATTACTTAAAATCCAAATAACTGCGGGTGCCTGATTGTTACTGTTTTTAGCATCTTTTTTGTATTATATGTACCATATATTATTAAAAAAATATTTAAATTAGTGTTTTATATTAAATATGTACATTTTTATTGTTGCATTGCATTATTTTTTAAAATAAAAAATTGAAAAAACTCCTGAAACTTGAGAGAGAAATTGGTAACGTTAATGGAGGTGCATGAGGCGAATTTTTTGGTTTTTAAACTTGCGCGGTTGTGCATGGTTTTGGTATGTGATTGTATTAGTCCGTAGAGTGTGTTCATATATTTGTGGGATGCAAATAAGGCTAATTAGCCGTACAAATAACTTGGTTCATATACTCATTTCAATTAAGAAGGTAATGGTAGAAAGCACAGGGAAGCTTTGACCTTCAATGTGATTGGTTAAAACACGAGTCAGTATTACCCTGCAAATAAAACGAGTGACAAATTTTGTAAATTCGGCAGTTTGTGTTGCCAACTAAACTGTCGAACTGTCATTAGTGTTAATGTCAAAAATCCAAGCGTGGGATTGTTTGATTTATTTCTGTTCGCAGTTCTGGATATTTCTACTTTACAATAATTTGGTCTTATTTTATCTTTTTCCCTGCGTGTCTTCAAACACAGCGCCATCTACTACCTTCTTACAATGAATGCAGTGTAGGTGTAACGTAAGCGACTGCTAGATTATAAATGTATGTTGATTAACGTGTATATTGCAGACATTTCATCTTTAACTGTGTTTATCTTAATATAGGTATACGTTTCTCATTAATCTACGTTCATTATTCTACATGGCCGCAGCATGAGTCGTAAGAAAAATAAGAAGAAAATTGATGAATCATGTGGTGAATTGCAAGAGAATTCGTCATTCGCCCGTAGACACATTTCGTTCCAACCACCGGCTCAATTTGACTTCCAGCGCCCAGAAAAATGGGAAAAATAGTTTAAAAGGTTCGAAAGGTACCTACCAGATGGCCTCGCGGCTTGATCAGGAGCCAGAGGAAAAACAATTGATTTCTTTCATTTATTGTATGGGGGAGAATGCTGAAGATATATTGACTCGCCCCAAATTCTTGAGGAAAAACTCATCTCCTATAAAACGGTAAAGGCCGCATTTGACGAAGCTTTTATAGGGGTGCTAAATTTAATTCTCGAAACCAGAAAAAGGTTTTTGAATAGTCTCTCACCGATACAGTTTGATGGCCGACCTACATAGAAAATAGGTACAAGAATTGCGCGAATCCTTGCAACTTTCATTAGTGAGCAAGAGGATGACGCGACGTACCTTGGAGCGTTGAATACGATTGGTGGAGTTTCCATTGCTTCAATAAGTGGTCAGTATGACAGTTCTCAAAATATGTGCTTTGAGGAATCCTACCATGTGCAATAAACTCTATTACCCGAAACAATCGTGGTCGATAAAAATCGCCCTGTAGATACCGCGCTACTACGATACCCTGTCAATCAATGACCTGACAGTGGACGGGTGTGAGAATAACGTAGGATTTTCCTTACTTTGTGTGTACGTCATCAATTTTTTTTGGGGAATATTGTACCTAATCCCAACGTAGGTATTAATACAATAAAAAAAATCATTTTAAGCCACAATAAACGTTGGAATTAGGTGTTCTGTTAGACTGTTCATTGTTCAATGTAGTTCACAAAATATATAGGTTCTTGAGTTACCTATGCGTTAGTTAAAAAATAAAACCAAAAAACCCTGAGCGAAAAGGATTTTTTTTGTTTTCAGGGTACTTCATAGATACTCTCTTCTCTTTTAATATCTATGGGTTACCTTCCACTCGAAATTATAGTAGTTGATGTTTACATTGCGACACGTCAAATTTGACACTTGTTTCCTACCGATTTGAAGTCAACAAAATGACTACTGGTGAACGGCGCTTGCGCTGTATTAAAATTCATGGGGAAATCCGAAAGAAATCATATATCTTGATCGGTAAACAGGCTGTGGTTCGATTTTTACGAAAATAGGAAGATCGGCGCATAAGATAGGCGAAAGTTAATTGCTCCTGCGACGTTCAACAACCAGTTGATGTTTTTGGAAAACTATGACGTTCCTAGAATCTTGAAATGACCTAAATTTTACTGTGGCCCGAAGAAGGTTACATCGCCTGGTGTGTGTGCGTAACATATTTTATATGTTCTCGTCTTTTCATAGGTACCTACGCACAAAATTATGACTTTTTATTTCAATTTTCTTTTCCTTTTGTGTATAAATAGAACCGTCAGTTTTAACACCGACTGCTACCCAGATTCAAAACTGTCGCGATACGTCCGTCGTTTTGACATGAAAGTAAAGGTGGCTGATGTGCTCGTGAGTATGGGGTAAATGATATGATAAATGATTTTTTTACAATATTTTTCCTCTACGTTCAAATAATATTGGCCACGTTGTACTTATAACGCATAGACAACCTGTTACAAATAACTATATATCAAAACATTTTTTTTAGTAATTGGTCATAGCCCAGTAAATAAAGGCCTAAAGTTACCATTTGTCGCAACTAATTAATGGAAAGTTGGATTTTTTATATGTGATACTACCTTAAGAGGCAAGTATTTTCTCAAAAGTCCCCGCCTCTCCCCTTTGAGCTTTCTCCCCCAGCCCCCTCAAAAGTAGAAAAAACAGAGTTTTCATATATTGACTGTACAATGCTTAGTATTTATAACAGAGTGATAACCTCTTTGTTTTGTCAGCTCAGTCAGTTCGTAAAACTGCCTAAAACCCCGAGTGCAGCTCATCAACATTTGTTGAGAGTTTATCTTCAAATTCAATTTTGGATAGGAAATAAACTTAATCCAACAGAATGAGGTTGGAGGTACGCTACTGTGAGAGAAAATGGAATGACAAAAAAGGCTTAAGGCCTGTTCCTAACACAGTGCCATTTGCCCCTAGTGACTTACGCACTGTATCTAATCTCATGCTCTTGCAAAAAACCATGCGGAGATTACTGCAAATGCAGAAAATCTGGAGTTGACTGTTCTGCAATGTGCTAGGATTGCAATGGGCTGTCGTGTCTTAGCTTTCCAAACCTCGATGAAGATGCAGACGACTTAGCTATCTTGTAAAAGGTAAAGGTGTCCTTGGTGAGCAATCAAATATTTGTAAATATTGTAAATAGAAGAATATGTAACTATAATCTCTCTGTAAATAAAACCGTACAATTGTTCATTTGATTGTGGTGGGTGAGTGATCCGAGATGCCAATCATACAAATAAATAAAAAAAAACAATCCAAGTGGGATGGTGGCTTTAAGATGTAATATAATGTTAGGAGCTTAAGTGGATTTTTGAAATGATGCGGCGGGAGTGTTCGAGCGGCACGGACGGGCTCTCTTAAGCGGTGCTCTGTTGTACGCCAGTACAATCATAAGACTGATGTACTATATAGTTTTAAAGCTTAAAAGGTGTGCTACATGTGTTATATCTTACATTTTTACTTAATCTTACAATTACAAAGTTGCAGAGCAAAAACAAAAGTGTTTTACTAAAAATTTCATTTTTTTTCAGTTTTTACTGGTATATCTGAAAAACCAAAGGTTGATTAAAATTTTTTTAAAACAAATACTGTAGAGCATCTATTTAGGAACAATTAAAAAAAAAATATCATTCTGGTATAAATAATAAGAATTCTACAATCAATATATGAAAACTCTGTTTTTTCTACCTTTGAGGGGGGCTGTGGGGGAAAGCTCAAAGGGGAGAGGCGGGGACTTTTGGGGAAATACATGTCTCATAAGGTTGTATCACATATAAAGAATCCAGCTTTCCACTAATTAGTTGCGACAAAGAAGTTTTATTGACTGGGCTATCAATAGAAATAGTTGTAGTGGATAAGTAGACCACAAGGCAGCAGTGTGTATGGCTGCCTGCCTACATAGTATTCTCTTCCATTTTAATGCATGATGCTATGTAAACATATACTTAGTGATGTGAAAAATCGCATATTATCATTCACATTAAAAACGATGAGCAAAAGTGGAGTGGAATACTCACAGACCACTTAAAGGGTTTTTCCAGTGTTCTATATATGTGCTTACCAGAACCTTCTAACTTAATAGTAACTTTGCAACCCTTTCCAGCTTAAAAGGTTATTTCGTAAAAGCTATGTACCTAATTGATATAACGGAGACTAGAATGTAATAATTTTTTAGCGGCCATGCATAACTGAAACGATTTCAGAATTTTTTTAAATGGGTACCTATAGGATCCCTTTTATTTATTTACGCACTCAATTAAGTGTAGCAGGGACCACTTTATAGGCAATATCAGTATCTACATAGGTACAATAGAATTTACTTTTTAAAAAATAGCAATTATTTATGCCTATTAACAATAAAACAATAAAAGCATGTTGTACTTAGTTCTTATATTTAATAAAAAGGTATTTTCGAAAATTCATAATATATTAAACCTGGTTGGTAGAAACTTCCATGAAAACAATTATACCTACAATAATAATTACCATAGGAAAATCTATACCAACTGAGTTAAACCGACTGAATTTTCAAGAGATCGGCCCAAATTCTCAAAAACATCGCATTGCCAAATCTTGTAGCACGATTTAAGGCTTGTAATTATATAGGAGGTATTTAACGGCCAATATGACAAAAAAAGGTTTTTAGACCTTAGAATAAAATACTTAGCATTTTATATTGAAATAGGTCTTTATGACGAACTAAAATTTTTTCTTTATGGGTAAGGCACGCTATAATACCATTGTATATGCTAATACTTTATTCATTAATGCGAGCACATTCGCTTATACTATACTACTATTCCTTATGGGAAAAGGCTATGGGAACCCTTGTATAGTTTGGTAGATCAAATAAACCAGACCAAGCCCACTTTTTAAATATCAATATCTAAAGTCCACCCCTGTTTTTATTTTTATTTATTTTCTTCTTGGGTGATTGATAAATGTTGCAAAACGTTAGTAGGTCAAACGTATTTCTCATGTCATTGTTGTGATATTATTGACTTGATTTTTGAACTTTGGCCGTTCAAATAGAAGTCCATTAATTACGAAATCATTCCGCCGCTTTCTTGTAGGCTTTCAGTATACCCTGCTACAATCATTCAAATGTAAATTTGAATTCTTGGCTATTTTGTCCAAATTAATTGCAGTAGTTCAAACGTACCAGCCTACCGGTTAGTTACAAGGTCAAAAGCTCGACTTGTCCACGAGATGGTCCTTTATTAACCTGACGATTACTAGTAAATAGTAATTGGCTAATTTGCTACACAATTAAAGGAATTCTATTAGTTATGGCAGAGTATTTAAAAGATTTTCCCAGTGGTCCCTTAGATCAATATAGGAAAAGGGCCTCTTTCGATTGGAAAAAGCTGAAACTGTATCTTTATTCCGAGGAGATTTTACAATATCAGGTGAGTTTGATATTCACATAATAATGTAGTAATGTGCTGCCTTAGCATAATGCCTATCAAGAGTTCCTGCGACATCCTATTTTTTACTCGGAATCGTACCAAACCAGGCCGCTAGATGAGCAAAGAAAAATCGCCGCGAAGCAAACGATGATCCTAAACAATATGGAATCGTTATCGGTCGCCAACGCCTTTGCGAATTCCCACTTTCCGATAATCAAGATTAAATTACTGATGCATCTGAATCCGTCGACTGCCGTGAAAAATTCAATCTCCTTCGCCATGTTTCCGAGTGTAGTCCAGAGTTTAGGTACGGAAAGGCACAATCACTATTTGAAAGCCTCATTGGGAGGTGATGTATGTTAGTCATAATATTCCGGTACTTTTCTTATAATTGAAGTTGTAGATTATCGGAGCGTACTGTCTGACCGAATTCGGTCATGGTAGCAATGCTAAGAGTATCCAAACGGTTGCCACTTATGACAGAGATACAAAGGAGTTTATTCTTAATTCGCCGTGCTTTGAGGCAGCAAAATGTTGGGCGGGAAACTTAGGTTTGTATGTTTTTCAGAGTGCTTGCATCGGTATTTAAGAAGTTAGGTCTTCACAATGGAGTTCTGTCGAGTTAATAAGGGAGGGTCCCAGAGGTTCACCTCTGGGACCACTTATTATTTGCCTCTTAAAGATTTCCCAAATTAGATAGCGAAGTGTATTTTCCCTGGCTGTAGAACTAATAAATTCAATGCCAAAGGGCAAAAAGTATATACATATTGATACTGGTATGACGTGTAATAAGAATAATGATTATTTGAGAGTATTATAAGTTTTTTGCTTAATTTGCAATTTAAAAGTGACTGACTGGGAATAAATTATGCAATAACAACTTGTTTAATACATTAAATGTGCAGGTCACTTTTGAGGACCTGTGTGAAATTTGCATTAACCAGCGAACGACTGATTTTGAATATTTTTGTGAAGGTAGCAATAACCATAGCGCAAAAAATATGCATAGGTTGAATCTTGATATGTGCATATTTAATATCAATGGTGATATTTGATACAGTTGGTGTCCAAACACCCCTAATTCGAATTGGTTGGTTTCCACTACGTTTACTTAAGGCTTATATGGAGTAGACTCTTACAAAAATCTGCACAACTTATGTCAAATTTGCGGACCTATCCTTTTTTATATGAAAGACCACGCAATATTGATATTTTTTGTTTATAGGGTAATATAGATCATTTGTAGGAAGGCGCATTTTCTAATTCATGTTGGAAGTCATGCCAACTTTCTTGATTATAGAAATATTTTTTTGAAATTATAACCACATACTTCTACTAAAGACAAGCATATCATATATTGTAAAAATCAGATGCGCGCATGCGTAAACTGTGTAACGTCAACTTTTTAGCGCATGTTGGAAGGTGCTATTATTGCCACTTTCTTTGTCCATCCGTCCGAGGCCCTTAACTACCCCTACAGTTCTCAAGATATTTAGTTTGTTCTTTTTGCATTCGGGAGGTAATAGCTTGGGCACCTCAACAAAGAAAAATCTTGAATTAATCTGCGCATGCGCAGTTGTCAACTTTTTTATTTATGGAGATATTTCTTTGAAATTTTAACCCCAGATATATGTATGTGGCATATTGTATACAACTAGGGTTGCCATCTC
Organism: Photinus pyralis; assembly: GCF_008802855.1. Classification (NCBI taxonomy): domain Eukaryota; kingdom Metazoa; phylum Arthropoda; class Insecta; order Coleoptera; family Lampyridae; genus Photinus; species Photinus pyralis. The sequence continues at coordinate 31,142,532 of NW_022170738.1, read as the reverse complement.
AAAACTCTGCCAACTAGGACAGGAAGCGTGAAAACCCCGGGTTTAGGGATTATAAACCCGGACATATAAACTGAATTTGATAAAAAAAATATTGTCTAAAGAAATTGTACTTTATTTTTATCACTGACTAGCTAGACCAGTGTTTCTCAACCTTTTTTTACGGGTGGCCTACTTGTGAATGTTATTTATCTCTGTGGCTCCCCTCCGCGTTAGACCTGGGGGTATGGAATCCCCCCTAGGGCGGGGGGGGGGCCACACCTCAGGAAATTTTTGAAATTTTAGTAGCTTTATACGTGTTTTTAGACGTTTTTCTCAGACTGCACAAAAATGTATAGAATATAGACCATTAAATGTGACATTTCAATATTTTAAACACTTTAGAATTAGATCAAAATTAATTTTGAGTTATTTTTTAGTTATCAAGAAACCATTTTCAAGCTCATTTTGTTTTGACGCTGAAATTTTCTTTAAAAACCTACACAGAAATATTCCTGGTAGGCAGTGCCGTCTTTACCTATGTCTAGGCCCCTGGCACTTTTGGTTTTAGGGGCCCTCTCGACAAATTGTTGAAAGCTAAAAAATGGCACTTTTGAGAGTTTCCTTGCTAAGATTATTTTTTTTGGAAATAAGCTCAAATTAAAACCATAAAACAAATAAAAATGTTTATTGTGAAAGTAAAGGTAAACTTAAAAAAGGTAAGGATTATTTTAGTTATGATACATAACGTAAAGTTTGTGTGGTGCAGAGCACATGGTAGATATTAGAGACGCGTATTATTTTTCCTAAGGTCTTGTTATGTTGTTAAAAGACTGCAATGTTCAATCTTTTTTTTTAACCTAAAAATTGTTATAACAGGGCCGGATTTATTTTTTTGTGTTATTTTCAGGGTGACTTGGGACATGCCTAATAAATACAAAAGAGTACAGGGAAGTCGCAAAATATCGCGATTTCTCGACGAAGTACTGGGTAGAGCACTAAGAGAAATAAGAAATAATAAATTGTCATTAAAAGCTAGTATGAAAAGTATGGCATCCCCAAATCGAGCTTAGAAAGGAATCATAATAAAAATAGCAAATATACTATTTTCTTTTGCTGTTTTTTTATAGGAGTTTTTTTATTTTTTTTATTATGAATATGAATTTATTTTCCCTTTGTAATAAGATATTATATGGTAATTACATCAATAAATGGTCACCGAAACTACGGTACATCTTGGAGATACATAACCACGGATAGCGAAGTAATACTCGGTAGAGTAGACAGCAGTACCTACTTACGCTAAATCGTACTATACAATGACGCCGCGGGGCCCCCGTACCTGGCCCGGTGGGCCCAGCCTAAAGATGGCCCTGCTGGTAGGCGGTAGAGGCGTGTTAGAAAAAAATTACAAACATTTTCCGGTATCTCGTCTAGATCAATTGGATTGTGAGTTTGCCATTTGTAAACATTTAAATTTAAAGTTGTGATTCGCATTTATTATTTTCTAGGGAAGGTACACTGAGATAACACAAACAAGGATACGGGGTTATTGTGGTATAATTTTAATACTGACCATTTTTGGTAAATTTATTTAATTTTAATATTTCAGTACGATATTGCAGGAGTGAATTTTCGTGGCCCACTGAAAAGTTTCCGTGGCCTACCAATATGCTGTCTTTCGTTCGTGGCCCCCAAGAAATACGTCATGGAGGGGGCCATATGGCCTCCGTTGAGAAACACTGAGCTAGACTGTTTCAATATTCAATAAATTCCTTTCTTTGGTCCACTGTTATGCCACTAGTGAAAATATTCTTTCAACGTTGGCATTATGAGCAGGAATGCAAAAAAAGCACTATACTGTATTCATTTTAAGAAGGTAGCGGTAGAAAGCATAGGGAGGCTTTGACCTTCACTGTGATTGGTTAAAACACGAGGCAGTATTACAATGAAACATAAAACGACTGGTGAATTTTGTAAAGTGGTAGTTTACGTTGCCAACTAAACTGCCGAAGTGTCACTAGTTGATATTGTCAAAGATTTATTTCTGTTCGCAGTGCTGAATATTTCTACTTTACCATAATTTGTGCCGTTTTATATTTTTCCTGTGTGTGTTTATCTTCAAGCGCCATCTACTACCTTCTTATAATGAATGCAGTATAGGCGATTTTGTATAAATGAGGATTCGGTGTTTTAAAAAATTGTAACCAAAGCTGATTGGCGCTTAAAAGTTTATCTTGTTAGGTTAAATTTTGACAGAAACTCATAGATGCCTCAGTAGCCCAAAACCCGGACTACCAATGAAACCCCGCCCGGATGCTTCCCGGACGCCCTCTAAACTAGGACAAATCCGGGGAAACCCGGACGGATGGCAACCCTAGCTACAACCAACTGGCCTTTAGTGGTGCCCAGTAAAATTTTTGAAAATGCTGGGGGGGGGGGGAACACACGTTCTACCCTTTATGGTATTCTAATGAAATGTCTCACCAAAATGAATTGATTTGTACACACTATAACTTTCCTGCGCGACTCCTTTCCGAAATTAGTAGGTTATTTTAAACGGAAAAAAAATGGCGGATGCGGATTTTTACCAGTGCATAGAGAAAGAATAGGGCTATCTTTGAGTGTACTTAAAAAAAGTAAAGTTGCGCACGACCACACCTATGGAGATCCAAATTTAAAAAATTTAAATACTAAAAACTCTGTTATTGCATTTGATAGAGAATCAAGATAAGATGCCATTGGAAAAGCGACAATTTTGACCATTTTTTTCTTCGTTTTGAAAAATCTCAAAACCTTGAAAACCTTTGATGCTGGGTATAGGGCAATGTGATATCAAACGACGTAGATTTTCATGTAGATTTGGAAAATGGAATAAAATATAAGGCGCTTTAAAAACAAAATTTTGAAATGACATGTTTCTACCGTTAAGCAGATTTTTTTTAAATCGGTATCGATTGCATTAGTTACCATGGATACAATAAACAAAGCAAAATCTCCATGGATCCGTGGCCTACTATTTAAAAGCAGTAAAAAATAATTTGTTTTATTTTCATGGCTAAAATTATTGCGATACATGAATGTAATCAGAAACAAGAATACAAAAAAAACTAGTGTTAAAATATACAGGGGGTTGCATTTAAAAAATACTAACTTCAAATCTCTGAAAAGGTGGCCCAACATTTTTTTTATTACGCCACTGGGTTCTACGTCAACATATCTAAAATAGACAGTCTTTACCATTTTTCTCTCATACATGGGTAGTTAGAAATGATTTCGTCCCAAAAAGTCAAACTTTTTGTTTTCACTCTGTATCTCAGAATCAAATTTTGATTGATTCTGTTTGTGGTATTAAAAGTTCCACAAAAAGTGGCACAGGGTATCGAATCCCGCATGTCTCTATCTTTATTTAAAAACAGTTAAGATACACTGGAGCATCAACCAAAATAGGACACAGGGTACATAAAGTGAATGAAAAACAGCTTAAACAAATTATGCCGCTTTTCCTCCCTCGTTATCACAAAGTGCCTCACTAACGATTTTGTTTCAGGTCAAACTGCTACCCATACGGTTGTTTACGCCCAACTAATAACTCCCGATGGAGTTAACCATTCCTTACACCCATTTCTAGTCAATGTACGCGATCCTAACACATACCTCCCATATCCGGGAGTGATTGTCGGGGATATGGGAGAAAAAATTGGGTTAAATGGCGTCGACAATGGGTATTAGTAGACGCGCTTTGTTATAACTGTGTAATGTGCCAGTTGTAGATTTGTTATGTTTAACAATTATCGTATACCGAGGACCCAGTTGTTAAATAAGACGGCGGATGTTGCTGAAGACGGGACGTATGTGGCTAGATTGCGGGATCCTAGTAAGCGGTATGGTGCTTCGTTGGGCGCGTTGTCGGTTGGGAGAGTGATGATTGTTGGGATTTGCGCGGCGTACGCCTCGCAAGCGCTTACCATCGCAATTCGTTATGCTGCCATTAGGAAACAGTTCGGGCCGGAAGGGGAAGAGGAGATTTCGATACTGGAGTATCAAAGTCATGTAGGTTACCGACTAGAAATTCCTCCGTGATAGTGTTCTTTTAGCAACATCGTTTAATTCCCTACTTGTCTGTGGCATACGTCTTGGACCTTTTTTCGAACTACCTCGGAGCTGTACAAATCGAGTTTATTACAGAAGCCATGACTGGTAATGACAATACGGCCGACTTGGGTTTAGAATTACACGCGATATCATCCAGTGGGAAACCGCTGGCGGGTTGGTTGGTGCGTGATGCTGTTCAGGAATGTCGGGAGGCCTGTGCTGGCCACGGGTATCTCAAAGGTGAGATTAGTAATTGCACCAACACCTGCACGAAGGTTCACTTTACAGCTTCTGGATTAGGCGATCTTAGAAACAATAATGACGCTAACTGCACATATGAGGGGGAGAATCATATTTTGATTCAACAAACGAGTAATTGGCTACTAAAGTTCTGGCCCGCAGTTATGAAGGGAGAAAAAATTGATTTTCCTTTAAAGTCTGTGAATTTTTTAACTAACGCACAAGAAATTCTAAGGAGAAAATTTAACTTCAATTCGTTTGAAGATGTTATGGAACCAAAAAGTATGGCCAATAGTCAATAGGTTGTAAAGTAATTCGTTTTGCAGATATTCTAGATATGTACCAGTGGCTTGTGTGCTTCCTTTTGAGGGCTTCCTTCGAGAAATATGAAACTTTAACTAAGGTTGAAAAATTAGATCCATTTTGGGCCAAAAACGAATCCCAAGTGTTTTACCTTAAGAATTTGGCAATTGTGTATATTCAGGTAAGAATCGTTTTGATTTGTAGGCACGAAAAGAAACAATTTGGTTTTAGCACTTTATAATTCAACGGGTATATCTCACTGTCTTAAACGCGCAAGACGCAAACATCAAGAATATTTTGACCAAAATTGTATCTTTGTACGGAGTATGGACGTTGGAAAAATATTTGACGATCTTTTACCAGGGAGGATACGCCTCGGACTCGAGATTAATCAATTTTATACAGACCGCCATTTTAACTTTATGTAAAGATTTAAAGGACGACGCCGTCGCTTTGGTCGACGTGATCGCGCCCCCTGACTTTTTGATTAAGTCAGTTTTGGGTCAGTCGGATGGAATGGTAAATTAGTGGCGAGCGTTTAACTCGAATATTGCAATTGCATTTTAGGTATACAAGCACTTGCAAAACGCCATGTTCGAAACTCCGGGCGCCATGTCCAGAGTGAACTGGTGGAAAGACATTAAGAGTTGGAAATCGAAGCTTTAAGTTTTTTTTAATTTACAATGGATACATCACATTAATTTTATTGTTGGCTTTTTATAATTCTATATTTTCATATTATTAATATACACAATGTTCACCATCACAAATCTGATTTTTAAAGATCAATTGAGAATTTTTATGCTCTTGTCAATAATGGTGCAGAAGCTTTATCGGTCCTTATTAGGACATCTGTTTTAGATTCCGACCGTTTTCGAATGCGGAACTGGATTTGAGTAACGGCCGCTTGCAGATGGTGCGTAAGCCATACGAGAAGCGAGGTCCTCTAATTTCATGTTTCTTTGTTAATGTTGCTCTCTTACTTGTGGCCCGCTACAGTTCTTGTGCGGAAACCATAGAAGAAGGGGGTCCTCTAATTAACTTCGTGTAGGTTTTGCTTCTGCGATGATGGCATGAATACTCATTACTGGCATTCTCACATATTTTTTGTCTGAATCTATGGCAATCGAGGCTGGAGTAAAGCCAAGCTAATTGGATGTTTTTGTATGTACATGCAATTTATCATTTTACGAGTTGTTTTGCCGAAATTGATCGTAGATTTGTGTCATTTGTTTTTATATTGAATAGATTGATCATTCCACTTGCATTTATGATGTCTCTTCTGTATGTTTTTAAGAATTTGTTTAACTGTATTTGATTCGATTATTTGATTTCTATTGTACAATTTGAGATGTTCTATTTGCATATTTTCTCTTGCATTTTGTTGCAGTAGTTGCTTTATTTCATGTATTTGTGTGGGCTATGACGGGGTTTTTGTCCCGAAGAAGGTTTCCCCTGGTATTACCTTGTGTGCGTAATTTATTTTTTTGCTGTGCGTAATTTATTTTTTTGCTCATGTCGGCTTGAGGAAATTCTAATAGCGTTTTCGATTGGCAACACTCGTGCTGCACGAGTGCAATTTTTACGTTCTATTGGTAATTTTAGGGCAATTTTCTGTGTTCCTTTGGCAAATGTGATGCAACAATTACGCACTCGGTGCAAATTTCGACGCACGAGGTCCGAGAGCTCGTGGAGCTACTAGTTAACAAATTTTCAAAATAAACGTGCGACAATTTGAATTTGTTTCTTGCGTTGGAGAATTTTTTGTCGTCATCTAGCGATAGCGAAGATAATGAACTAGCCATATCTTCTACTTTACAAAAAGTTGCAATTAGTCATTAAACTGAACGCCAAAAATTGGTCCTTTACAGGAATTATGTTCCTCGTTTATCATAAATAATACTGAAATCGTTTCAGTCATTTTTTAGAATAGAGATTTGTCGATTATCTAAATCTAAAATGAGGTTATGGACAAATGACAACAAATATTTACAAATACTTATGTTCCATTGAGAGCAATTTTCACATGGATTTCTTCAGTTTCTCGTGCAGCACGAGTTTTGCCAATCGAAAACGCTATAAGATCTATGAACCTTCTTCGAACACCCTGTACATTTGAAAATGATCTCTGGGCATGCTGAATCCTGCCATTTGTCAGTTGTCAGTTCATGTTCATAACCTTCCTCCACAATTTTAATATTGACTGCAGTTGCACCGACTTGTTTTTAATTAAATTAAAAACCTGTTCTGAATACTGTGGAAAATACGTATAGATTTCAAGGTCTAATTGTAATTATAATACCGCAAATCTTTTGCTACCTTGAAGCCGCAATAATACGCAGAAAATGGCAGGAATAAATGGAAGAGCGCTGCATTATGTATTCAAAGATCCAAATCGAAAACTGTCAACATTTTTCTACAAAAATGTGTTGGGAATGAAGATATTAAGACACGAAGAATTCTCAGAGGGGTGCGAGGCGGCCTGCAACGGGTATGCAAAGTGTTGCAATGCTATACGTACACACGTTAAGTTATCTTTTAGCCCGTATGCGAATCGTTGGAGCAAATCTATGATTGGGTATGGTCCTGAGGATAAACATTTTGTTGTCGAATTGACTTATAACTACCCAATTAAGTCGTACAAGAAGGGCAACGATTTTATTGGAATCACTATTAAGAGTAAAGAGGTACTTGAACGAGCGAAGGCTGCCAATTGGCCGATTCTGGCAGGAAACGTACTTGAAGCTCCCGGGGGATATAAATTCTTTATTAAAGATGAGCCACAACCGTCCGACAGAGGTACCATGCAATTTTAATACGACATTTACGATTTCTAATTATTTCAGATCCAATTGAAAAGGTAACCATAGCATGCTC
>NW_022170738.1:31129539-31134941 GCF_008802855.1 Photinus pyralis | reverse complement strand
TGCACGCGGAAAGTGGGAAACGGTTAGTGAATGTAGTAGCCTTCGACAAGATCTGTTATTGATGGTTGAATCGAAAGGGGCTAATAGAATACTGATCTGCCACACAAAAATGCGCTGAAGTCCCTTCGATCTCAAACGAGGACTTTGATAATTTTTTTTCATTTATGATCAATACTTTTGTTTGTATGCTCGTAATACTATCAAAGGAAACTCCCACACATCCAGTAGCCCAAAAAGAGAAACACCCCCCTTTTTAGCGCATTTTTGCAAATTTATTTGTAAAAAGTAGCTTTTAATCTCACTTTGGCTGGCTGGCTGGCTGGCTGGCTGCAAATGTGGGCGTGTAGAAAAACTCTTGTAGATAGGCAACGGGTGTACGTGTATCTACAAGGCCGTGAAATTTGTCAACCTTAGGGACATGGCTACATGATGTGGGGTTGGCGACATCTGGGCGTCATCCTCGAGCGTAGTATACTAACGTGAAGGTTTTTCAGTTTTTTCCTATCTTCTACTACAGTTTTGGTCCGATTCTTTTCAAATTGGTGTCGTCGGAAAGATGTTGTAAACGCGCACAACTCCTGCGTGGCGGAATTTTGTTTTTTGTCCTAGGGGCGAAATTAACGACCTTTTGCGAGGCGCGCGCGCGCGTCTTCGAGAAGTAGTCAACTTCGGGCGCCTTTTACCTTCCGTTGCGAACTCACGCGGTTTAACGTTTCGTAAATCTCGAATCGCTGTCTCTCTTTCTCGTGTCGCCAATAGAAGCGAATTGCGGGTGAACGGGACGTCGGAAGTGGCTACCGTCAAAGGGAATGTGGTAGCCCCCGACCTGATTTTAACTTTAAAAGCGAATTGCGGGTGCACGCGGAAAGTGGGAAACAGTTAGTGAATGTAGTAGCCTTCGACAAGATCTGTTATTGATGGTTGAGTCGAAAGTGGCTAATAGAATACTGATCTGCCACACAAAAATGCGCTGAAGTCCCTTCGATCTCAAACGAGGACTTCGATAATTTTTTTCGATAGAACATCTATTTCAAGGAAAGAAGCAATTTCGTTAAAAGTTAGGTGCAATAGAAGCAAGTAAAGAAATTGTGACCACGCTGTGTAATTTACGCCCATAAGAATAACATTGCCCTACGATTTCACGTCACCGGCTACAGAGGTATAGAATGTGCTGACATTACTGTTGGCTCTTATATTAATAGGACAACCTTTTATAGCAAAACTGTTACTTTTATTTTCCAGTACTTCTGTAATAGTTTTAATAGCAAGAAGTGTTTGTAATTAAAGCGGATCCAACTTGCTGAAGGAAAAAGAGTGTACCATTTTAGATTGAGGTGTACTACCTACATTGGAAGAATTGCAAAAATTGCATTATGTGTTGCCTACTCAAAGTCATTAAATATCATTTCCCTACATACATTCAACACACAATACAATAAAATGATTGCTTTATTGCTGTTGCCCTTGCAACTGCCATTAAAAGATAATTAAGGCGAACATATCCACTCACCCTCTTCAATCGAATGCGACTTGTTCCACTGATCTCGAATTTTTTGCGACCATCCAGCCGATTTCTTGTTCCTCGTACGTTCACGTACACTAAAACACGCTGTGCAATTGCTTAATGCCAAAGGTCCCCATTTGATACTTACATAACAAGTCCGGAGAGAGATTTAGAATTCTCCTCATTATCTGAAATATCAATCCACTCGTCGCTTTTGTCACTCCCACTTAAATCGCTAGCTGCCTTCCCATTGTAAATGGAACCATCGTTCGGCCACCCCGATAACGAACGACTATACAAGCTGTTGCTCTGCTGATCTGAAGATACCATCGAATCCCTGTTCGACCCCAACTCCCAATTGTCGATTTGAATATTGCACCCGTAGATACTCTCGTAGTTGTTGCTGAACGTTTCTTCGTTGGTATTCTTGGAGCTCAATTGGTAGATCGACTCGTAACAGTTTGAGAAGGCCTCGCCCTTTTGGAGTATACTCGAAGGTGGACGCGGCGGTAGGGGTTGTTCTTGTTTTCGCCTGCAAGGTAACGTCTCGTAGATTTGTTCGGACTCCGGTTTTTTGGGAGATTCCTCTATCGGATCGAAACACTCGTAACCGTCGTCGGCATTTTGTTCGTTAGCGTCGTACCTTGACAAGTACTCGTAGTTATGGCCGCCAGTTACCAGTTCATACATTGTATCATCGTGCTCAGTTGGAAGCGGCATTTTCTTCTTATTGATCGCTTTGGGAGCCAAAGGCCTCTTTGCGAGATTCAGAGATGTTGGGCGCGGAGGAATTGCGGGTGGTTCCGGTTTTAAGTCTTGCGAGGCCGAGCCAACCGCATCGTAGAGACTCTTCCAATCGGTTTGCGCCTCCAGAGATTTTTGCCTCCACAAGAACGACGTATTCGGTTTTACTAAGGTGTTCGAATCCGTCGGATGAATTTTTCTTAGGTTTAAGGTTTCGTACTTGGAATCACATCGTCTCGGCATTACCAGTGGAATGTTGAGTATTTGTACTTCCTCCTCGTCAGTCTTTTTCTCTTGGTCGCCGCCTTCGATTTGTTTAGGTACGTTAGAACTATCTACAGGGTTTTGATTAACACTATTATCATCGCGAATATCGAGCGCTTTCAGTTTTTTTACACCGTTTTTTATGACTAAGTCTTTAGTTTTAATATTTGGACTTTTTTCAGGCACTTTGGGTTTTGGCACTTTTTCTAATTCTTTAACGATAGTTTTTACCTCGTTCTCCGGAGTTCTAGATTCAGAGCTGCGCCTCTCAAAAATTTGAATGGTCGCGCGAACTGTACCGGTTGTTTCTGTTTTAACAGCAGATTTCTCGTCATTTTGACGAAGTTCAAGGTTTGTTTGGCTGCTAAAGTGTTGTGGCCTCTTGCTATCATCGAGATTAGCTGGTTTGATTTTGACACTGGGTTTTCTGGCAACCTTTTTGTTGGTGATATCCACTTGAGCAGGCGGTGTTGCTTTGAGACTATTCACTCTACGAACCAAACGCGCGAATTTTGGCTGTTCAAGAATTGGCACTCGATCCGATAGCATTTCGTTAAACTTTGACGTAAGTTCTGCTACAGTATTTGGATTTAAAGCTGCAAGTTTGCCACTATTTGGTGCTGTTCGTCGAAATGATGGTTTTTTACTGCACTTAAAACTAATTTTCCTTGTTGGCGATTTTTTCTGCTCCATGTTCTCCTTATTGGGATCAGGGGGTTGACTCTCCTCATCTTTTGTCTCGCACAAATTAAGAAACACCTTACGCGATTCTTCTACATTGCGGCGTAAGTAACTTGAATTCAGTGACGATTTGGAAACGACTGAGTCACAGTTGTTACTGGTTTGATAAGCTGTTATCTTTGCAGATCGCATGTATGGAGCGGTGTAGTGAGGAAATCGCTGCGAAGGCTGGTCGATATCAATGAAACCATGGTAGACTGGCGACGAGATGCGTCGGTCTAATGACAGCGTTTTGGACCAATTTATCATGTTGACTTGTGCGGACATCGTGACCTGCAATAAGGAAAAATAGTTATTATTGATATGAACAAAGTCATACAATCTTATCTTGTAGTAGCGATTTTGTAAAAGTTGTGATTATTGCATACAGACTATTGTTGGTGGACGAAAAACATCGGCAAACTATAAAACCAATATAAGGTATCATTCATCAACTCAAACGGCATGATCCTTTTACCACATTTTCTACAGTGAAAAAGTGAATACAAAATTGTTTTTCGTTATAGCGTTCTCACGTATTCAATAAACTTTCGCAAATCAAATAAAATTAATTTATCCATAAGCGCCTTACCATACTAAAATAACCTCGGGACGGCAACTGACAATAGGCACAGCGTACGATACTCAAGTAGTACGTTTACAAACGTGACACGATGGAATGAATCTCATCAGATTGTAATGAGCTCGTAATAGATAGCTAATCGATTAATAACGATAATCGCACACGTTAACTCTTGAAAAATGTAATGTCACCATTACAGTTCACAAGAATAGGTACTCAAAAATAAGGGCCCAGGTACACGGACCATACTAATGTCAAATAAGAGAGTGCACATATGAGGCACCAAAAAAGTAAATGTCTTATACATCTAGTAATTGGGGTTGGTTTTTGTACTAATGAATAATATTACCAAATGCTTATTCACATTAACAATCTCAAACAGTATCCGATGGTGAAATACTTGTTTGTCTATTTCAAGGCCCCCCAAGGGTTCCCTTGGTCAAGAGGGTTGCTAACTATATCCAACTTACACTCAAGACAGGTTTGATTGCTGATAAGAACCAGCTTTTACAAAATAATTACAGGAATTAATGTCTGTCTGAACAAATTTGTTCCTAATAGCATCTAACACCACGTGGAGAACCGTAGCAATAACCGTTGGACACTTTGTGGTCAACAAGTACGCCCTTGAACCATACGTTAACATGCAAAACAAAGACTTTATTATTTGCAGAGAATTTTAAGTTCAACGTACATATTTTGTTTAGCTTTTAGAGCAAGTGTGTTTTATTCTCTAATTAAGAGGCGGCGTTCTGCAAACTTATTTAAGAGGGAGCAGCAATAAAGTAGTAATTTAAATTGCAATGAAAAATGCACGAATTCCCGACATTCTTGGTAACGCTAACAAATTATCGGGATTATAAGAGAAGATTTAATTAAATAATAATTAAAGAGCTCCATCCACAATGTCTAGAAGAATAATTACACATAACTAGAAAATTTTAATGATCGTTTAAATGTATAATATAATTACATAGAATTTACGTGCACGTTTATTAAAATGTATAGCCCAGGTTACAACGAAGAGAAAGGGCCAGCAAATAACTGTCGCACGATTAAGTGAAACCATTCATATTTCAAAGGGAGAAATTTCACTCTACATCTGTGTGTATTGTGTATTAGAGATAGATCAACGAGAGCGGTCTATTTTTTGATATCCTTGTGAAAGTTACTTAAGGCATCTATCAAAATTTCCCAAAAATATTTCTTATAAAAACGTGAGAAATTAATTTTTAGATATACTTTTTAGCGCATTTTTGCAAAAAATTTTTTTTGTAAAAAGTAGCTTTTAATCTCACTTTGGCTGGCTGGCTGGCTGGCTGGCTGGCTGGCTGGCTGGCTGGCAGCAAATGTGGGCGCGTAGAAGAACTCTTGTAGAAAGGCAACGGGTGTACATGTATCTACAGGGCCGTGAATTTTGTCAACCTTAGGGACATGGCTACATGATGTGGGGTTGGCGACATCTGGGCGTCATCCTCGAGCGTAGTATACTAACGTGAAGGTTTTTCAGTTTTTTCCTTCTTCTACTACAGTTTTGGTCCGATTCTTTTGAAATTGGTGTCGTCGGAAAGATGTTGTAAACGCGCA
>NW_022170738.1:31002981-31129439 GCF_008802855.1 Photinus pyralis | reverse complement strand
GGCCTGGGCATAATTTGTTTAAATTTAAGTTTTTGGCCTTATTTTTAAATTATCTCTTCTAAATTGAATTTGTGGTTATTACTGATATTTGTGTATTTCTTGGTATTTAACAGGTACCTATATTGTGTTATCTTTTTATATTTGTATTTTGAATTTATTGTGTGATCATGGCTATGGAAATTAACCGATTAAGAGAGACTGAACTCCAATATGAAATTGAGATTAGAGCGGGACAAATGGGGAGTAATATGAACGAAAGTCGTTTAATTCTCAGAAAATTGTTAGAGTTAGAGAAAGCACCTGGTTATGTTGCTCCAGAGTACCCTTTTTCCTTTGCTCAGGATTTAGCTGCTCTTACTGAATTGACAGTGATCCTTCAGAATAAGATTGACAATTTTGATGATGCTTTTGGGGGAGGTTCATATTTGTCAATTGTTACCATGCTAGCTCATGCCGACAGACGTTTACATAGGACTCGCACATTATTGCAGCCTTCTGCTGAACAATTAAGTAAACTTGGGGAATTAGTTGGTTTATTTCGACAATTAAGAGCTTCACTCGATAACAAAGCTTTTCATTTTAACGACTCAATTATGCCTTCAGCAACTGCTGTAGTTTCTTCTACACCTACTAGACGTACTGCAGAACTACAACCAAGATTATCCGTACCGAGTACTCCTGTACATAAATGGGGATTAAAATTTTCCGGGGATAGTAGAGGTGAAACTTTGAATTCATTTATCGACCGAGTTGAGCGAATGGCTCGTGCTCGTGGAGTAGATCATCCAACTTTATTTGAGACCGCCTACGATTTATTTGAAGGTACTGCGAACACCTGGTACAACATTAATTCTCATAAAGCTACTTCATGGGAGCACTTAGTGCAATTACTACGAGATGCATTTCTACCACCACACTATGAGGAAGATTTGCTCGACGAAATTAAAGCTCGTTTACAGGGTCAGAATGAAAAAGTAGACATTTATTTTGCAGTAATGCAGGGTTTATTTTCACGACTAAAATTACCACCTCCAGAATATGAACAAGTCCGTTTAATTAAACGCAATTTATCACCATTTTATTTGACTAAATTAGGTCCTAATGTTCCTCAGACATTAGATGAACTTTTAATTGAATGCAGACGTTTTGACGATATCAAACATGATTTAGACAGACACCATGCCTTACGCAACCGAACATCATTACCATTACTCGAACCTGGGTTTAGCTGTCCCACCAGTAGTCGACAAATGTCACCACGTCCACCTATTTATGCAATGGAAACTCCAAATTCTCCTTGCTTTAATTGCCAAAAATTAGGTCATCATCGTGTTGATTGTCCTGAACCAAGGCAATTATTTTGCTGGAAATGTGGCGCACAAGGCGTTACGGTGCGCAGTTGTTCTTTTTGTTCGGGAAACGCTCCGAGAAACGCTCATTAAGTCGTCGTGACGTTTCTTTAGTACAGGCGACAAAAATTTTGAAAATTTCTTCCAAACCTAAACTTGACTTTTTATTACAGCATGTGGGAAATGACTTGAGACCTTATGTCCAAATTAAAATTTTAGACATTCCTTTTTTGGGATTATTAGATTCTGGCGCTTCACGTTCTTTTATCAATTCCGATACTTTAATTCAATTGCAAATACTCAATTTCAATTTTGTACCGAAAGTTATTTCTTGTACGGTAGCAAATAGCTCCGATGCACATTCGATTGGTTACATCACTGTGCCAATTACCTTAAAGGATCGTACTGTGCTGTTAGATTTGTTGGTGATGCCTGATTTGGTTACTAATTTAATCCTGGGAGTAGATTTTTGGGATAGGATGGGTATCATTCCGAATATTAGCGATGACTGTTGGCATTTTACTTCTTGCACGCCAACTCAACCTAGTGTGGCCATAGTGGAACAGTCTCGTCTCACTGATGAACAACACCATTCTTTACAAACCCTCTTAGATCTGAAATTTTCGCTCATGGGAGACAAGTTAGGATTAACCCCAGTAGGTAGACACGAGATACGCCTGGTAGAGGGCGCTATTCCTATTAAACAGCGGTACTATCCAGTAAATCCGATTAAACAGAAAATCATTAACGACACCATTGATGAGATGCTTAGGGACAGAGTCATCGAACCATCGAACAGCGGATGGGCTTCCCCTGTCTGTCTGATTCCCAAGAAAGACAAAACCTATAGATTTTGTGTGGACTATAGGAAACTTAACTCTTTAACTGAGCGCGACGCTTTTCCTTTGCCCTATATATCAATACCATCTTAGACCAATTACGTGACGCTAAATATCTTAGTTCCCTGGACATTAAGTCAGCTTATTGGCAAATAGAGGTTGCTGAAGATTCGCGCCCTTTCACAGCTTTTACTGTGCCTGGTCGTGGTCTTTTCCAATTTCGAAGGATGCCCTTCGGCTTGACTAATGCCCCTGCGACTTTTCAGCGCATTATCGATACCATTTTGGGACCTGAATTGCAACCCAACGTTTTGGTTTATTTGGACGATGTGGTTATTATATCACAAGACTTTGACTCACATTTAAAAATTTTGAACACCGTTTTTGACAAATTAATTGCTGCTGGCTTCACTCTGAATAAAAACAAATGTCACTTCTGCCGTTCAGAACTTAAGTATTTAGGGTATGTTGTGGATTCCTTTGGCTTACACCCAGATCCTGACAAAGTCAAGGCGATTTTAGATATTCCAACACCCACTACGGTGAATGATATACGACGTTTCTTAGGAACTTGCGGTTGGTACCGTAGGTTCATTCCTGATTTTTCAACCGTTCTTGCTCCTTTAACCAGACTTCTTCGGAAAAATGTTAAGTTTGAATGGACGTCTGAATGTGAGGAATCTTTTCTCAAATTAAAAGAACTTTTGGCAACTGCACCTGTGCTCAATTGCCCGGATTTTACCAAACCTTTTGTCCTTCAGACCGATGCTTCTGCTTATGGGCTAGGAGCTGTCTTGACTCAAACTTTTCCGGATGGGGAGCGAGTGGTATGTTATTTATCCCGATCATTATCCCGAGCGGAACAAAATTACAGCACGACTGAACGTGAGTGCTTAGCAGTCATTTGGGCGGTAGAGCAACTTCGACATTACCTCGAGGGAGTTTCTTTTACAGTCATTACTGACCACCATTCTCTTTTGTGGTTGCATTCTTTGAAAGACCCCCAAGGACGTTTAGCACGCTGGGCTCTTCGTTTACAGCCGTATACCTTTACTCTTGTCCATCGTAAAGGCAAGGACAATATTGTTCCCGATCTTTTGTCACGTACTGTACCTGTGATCGAAGCTGTACATTCTTCAGATGTTACGGTGGATCCGAACGATTTCAAAACTTCTAAAGACCCTTGGTACCTTGGTATGTTTGAAAGATTAGAGCGAAGTCCTCATAAATATCCCGATTGGCGAGTGAAAGATTCGTTGTTGTATAAATATATCAAGTCCGCTTTACAATCTCATGATTATGAAAAATGGAAACTTGTTGTTCCTTCTGATTTTAGACAATCTCTTATACAAGAGAACCACAATAATGTTACTTCAGGACACCTTGGTGTTTATAAGACCTTTTGGCGCATTCATCACCGATATTATTGGCCGAGAATGAAGTGCGATATTAAGCGTTATATTTCTCGCTGTACCACCTGTGCACAACATAAACCTGAACAACTTCGACCTGCAGGGCTTATGGGTTCACATCCTCAAATTTATGAACCGTGGCAGATGATCAGCTTAGATTTTATTGGTCCTTTACCTCGATCCACTCAAGGGCGAACTCATTTATTAGTTGTTAGTGACTATATGAGTAAATTTGTACTTCTTTTTCCCATAAGGACGGCGAATGCCAAAACTCTTGTCAAATGTATTGAAGATTCTGTATTTCTTGTGTATGGAGCTCCACAATTCCTTATTTGTGACAATGGCGTGCAGATGCGCAGTAGACTTTTCTTAGATCTGTGTGAAAGCTACCGTGTAAAGGTTCGGTTTACTCCTTTTTATCATCCACAGGCTGATCCTGCGGAGAGGGTGAATCGTGTGGTAAAGCAATTGATAGCCACTTACGTTAAGAACAATCACAAACATTGGGACGTTCATTTAGCTTCGATAGCTTGTGCTCTTCGAACTTCTAAGCACGAAACCATAGGTGTGACTCCCTATCGTGCTAATTTTGGGAAAGAATTTCGTATTCGAGGGGACAGCTTCGACACTGACATGACGGACAATGAGCCGATTGACGTAGAACAACGGTTAGCGCAACAGCAAGGACTGTACGACAAAATTATTGCACGCATTAAAGACAGTCATGACCGCAACAAGCAACATTATGACTTACGACGTAGGCATGTTAACTATGAGATAGGAGATTTGGTTTGGCGTAAAAATAAGTCTTTGTCTGATGCCACTAAAGATTATTCAGCGAAGTTAGCCCCCAGATTTTTAGGACCATTTACGGTTAGCCGTAAAATGGGGTATTTGACCTATGAGTTGAAAGATTCTAATGGTAAATCTTCTGGAACGTGGCACGTCCAGGATCTCAAACCTTATATTGAACCCGATGATCATGGTTAGACATTTATTGTCGCCGGATTGCTTGTATGTTGACGATTTTGAACCACTAATTTTGACGTATTCTTATTCTTGGATTTGACTTTGATATATGTATTTATATGTTATATGTTCCATATTTCTTCTTCTTCTTACTCTTTGGGTGGTTTGGTTGGGCACAGGGGATGGACTCTCGGATCGTAGCAACAACACCTGCTAGGGGATTCGTCCCGATCCATTATCCTCCTTCTTTCTTTTTCTATCTGCACCTCAAACACTTTTCTTCTTCTAATTTCCTCAGGGGAAATTTGGGAGAGGTTGCCCTTTTCTTTTCGCTTTCCTATATTCTATCTTTTTCTACTCTTCTTTCTTCCATTTCCGTTCCATAGAATGAATGAATGTTTGAATGGATGGGTAGTTGACACACAAGAGGAAGGGGGTGGGTGCGCCTTCCCTGTGCGAGCCTCGGTGACCATGGGACCCCTGGAATCGGCATGAATGAGTTTTTTTTTTTCTCCGCAAATGTGATTTCTTCTTTCTCTCTTACTGTCTTCTATCCATAGCACCTTCTTCATTTCATTACGCTAGTGCATGGTGGAGTTGGGTTGGAAAGGTACCTTCTTTTTGGGGGTTTCCTTCTACACTTTTTCGGCAAGGGGGTCAAAATTTGGGCTTTTGTGTCGTTTTTAGTCAGGGAGGGGGGTTTCTTTATTTTGGGGATTTTGGTGCTGCATCACTTGAAACTGTAGGGTTTCTTTCTTCTGGGTGGGCACTGGATTTGGTTTTCTTGGGGGTGACTAGTAGTTGGATTGGGATTGTGGGAAAGGGGTTGCTATTGTCATGATACCCGACGGCGCGAGATTCCATCTTTACGCGAGGGCATGTCAATACCCGATTTTGCATACCTTTTCCGCTGCTGGAGAACCTGGGAAAATTCTTTGAAGGTGAAATTCTTTGGGGGGGGAGTTTTTTTTACACTGGGGTGGGTTTTCGGGTTTTCAATTTGTTTGCTTCCTTTTCGAGTGTGTGTGCTGGGTTTTTCGATCGTCGGAAAACTTGTAGTTTCCCTCCTGTCGAAGGAGAGGGGGGGTGTAACAGTTTAGTTTATTTATATTCAAATTTCAAAATTACCGCTTGCTACGTTAGGCAGGATATAGGTGAGATGGCGTCACTTGTACGCGTGCTTCTTTCCTCGCGCAGAATCGCGTAATTTTTTCACTTCATTTCCGTTTTAAAGCCAACGAGGTTGTACTTGTAGAGCGTGGCATTGTGAATTCTTCTAAAACCAGTGGGTAATATTTGCCATCATTCACGTAAAATCTCTGGCAATTTTACCTGTTTATTGGCGTTGTTGAGTAGAGTAACTCAGAAGCCGTTTTCTCCGTTGTGAGGCTATATCTGGTGGAAGTTCATCGCCCTACCTACATGTAAGTGAAATGGCGTTGGCTTTCTTTTACGTTATGTTATCTAAAATTCTTTCAGATTCACAACCTCTTGGATAATTTCCATATTTCATTGATTTAAGTATTTTTCATTACCCTCCTGACGATTTCAGGGGGTCCATGTAGTAGATGAATTCTTGTACCGGTCAATCCATGTAGTAGATGAATTCTTGTACCGGTCAATCCATGTAGTAGATGAATTCTTGTACAGACGAATCCTTGTAGGTAAATGAATTTGCATCTTGCGAATATTCCGGAGTACGAACACCTGTTGATTGCCGGCAGCTATCCGGCGTACCACCGAGTAGATAAGCGCTAACACCTAAACGATACCGGGAGCGACCAGCTGATGGTGGAATTTTCGGAAGATACGATCTTTTACACAACCTTTTTTTTATTTGCTTCAATACCGTTAATCTAGTGTAACCTTCCGACGATTTATGATCGGAGCTTTGTATTTTGTTCGCATCTAGTGTTTGAGGTCGTGGCTCTCTTCAAGAGCAACGCACCTGTATTTAACGTATGGGTAAACGAGCCGGCTACGAGTAAGCTATTTTTGGCCCTTCCGGCTCATATAATCGTTCCGAGCGTTGTAGCTTGGGGTTTGTTTTTGTGTTACAGAACTGGAACTTCGAAGGAGAGCTCTTTTTCGGAGAAGACAGCGTATGTGTTATTCAAGGTAAGATTTTTAATTTACTTGTACCCAGTGTTGCCTATATGAGTTGTTATTCGGGTTAACTTAATTCAATCTTTGAATCCATTGAAATCTTAACTACATTTTTGCTCGATCATTGTTGTAGGGGGCTGGTAACGTAATTATTAGGGAAGTGTTCAGGAATTTATTTGGGGATTATTTTTGTCATTTAAAGTATTTGTTATTGTCGTATTGAAGATACATTTTATTTGCCGATCCTGCACCGTTTTGTCAGGATTAATAAATCAGAATTGCTCGTAGTGAATTTATTATTTGGCTCTCTTGTGTTTTCCCAATTTCTATACAGGAGAGGTCAGAATTTGTGCAAAATTGGGTGGCGCTCAACTAATCATTTCTAGTGACTACCAAAGATCAAAACTTATGTTATATGCCCAAACGAACAAACCGCTGTGGAAGATTCTCATCTCGAGCCCTTCTTTTAATTAAGAATCTGAGCTAGCTGGCCGTTTATGCGGCGGGGTTTGAGTTTTACAGCGCCGAACTAACCTCACGTTATAAGGAACAAATCAGGCACGAGAGTACGCAGTATACTTAAAACAAAATTACACGGTAGAAATACAATCAAAGCTATTAACACTTATGCCACACCAGTGCTTACATACTCTTTTGGGATTATACGTTGGACAAATACAGATTTAGAACAAATACAGAGAAACACACGTACACTATTAACAAGACACCATATACATCACCCTCACTCCTCTACTATACGACTTTACCTTCCTCGTTCGGAAGGAGGTAGAGGACTTACAGATATAAAACTATTGCACCAAACACAAATACACAATTTGCGACAATACTTTTATAACAAATCAGATACTTCAGTCTTACACAAAACAGTAACATATGCAGACAAATCTTACACACCACTTAACCTACACGAACTAATATACTCCCACCTCCATCCAAACTTACATACATCACAAATAACATACAGACATGGAACCAAAAGCCGTTGCATGGACGATTTCCACAAGAGGTTAGTCAGGATTGTGTTGATTCTATAGCAACGCACACTTGGTTGTCTGAATGTGATATCTTCCCGGAGACTGAGGGTTTCATGTTAGCAATACAAGACCAGGTCATTAATACACGCAACTATAAAAAACACATACATAAAGACAAAACAGTGACAAACGATTCTTGTCGACTTTGTTCACAAACATCAGAAACAATCCAACATATAATATCGGCATGCACACGACTTGCACAAACTGAATACAAACATCGACACGATCAGGTAGCTAAAATCATACATCAAAAATTATCTCTTAAACACAATCTCATAACAGATAAGACACCATATTACAAATACACGCCACAGATCATACTTGAAAACAACACACACAAATTATATTGGGACAGGACACTACTCACAGACAAAACTATCCACAATAATAGACCAGACATTACACTTATAGATAAAACGCAAAAATCCATTTGTATTATAGACATTGCCATACCCAACACTAACAACTTAACTAAAACACATGCAGAAAAACACCGCAAATACACCGATATAGCTATCGAGCTTAAGACGCAATGGAGAATGAAATCTACTGTTATAGTTTCCATTATTCTTAGTGCTACTGGAGTTATACCAAAGACAATACACCACAATTTACAACTATTAGGTTTAGACAAAAACACATACAAACATTTACAAAAAGCAGTCATTATCAACACATGCCATATTGTTCGTAAATTTCTAAACATAACACAAGATACTACATACAGAAATGATCCACAACGTATACATGTAAACAGCAGTACTCGCTCACAACACGGTACACAACATACTGTAATATCTCCACCTCTAACCCAAACAAACACACAAATACAACTTACCGAACAAACAAGTACAACAAATGATACAACATATACTACAATCAGAGGTTCACCTCTGAAGCAAACCACATTATCACAACCCATTAGTATTCAACCCAAACGCAAAAGCCTAAACAGCACTTTAGACTCACAACATGACACACAACATACTGTAATATTTCCAACCTTAACTCAACCAACCACACAAACACAACTTCCTGAACAAACAAACGCAATAAACACAAGTAACGCAACACGCACTACAAAGACGCCCTCACCCACACGGCCTAGCACAGCTAAAAAACACAATACTCTTTCTTCTCAGAAACACACCACGTTATCACAACCCACTCGTACTCAACCCAAACGCAGCAACCATAACAGCACTAGAGGCTCACAAAATACCGTAATGT
This sequence comes from Photinus pyralis, assembly GCF_008802855.1. NCBI lineage: Eukaryota > Metazoa > Arthropoda > Insecta > Coleoptera > Lampyridae > Photinus > Photinus pyralis. The sequence goes on along the minus strand of NW_022170738.1, from coordinate 31,120,476 downwards.
CTCCAACAATAATCCAAGCAACAACACAAATACAACCTCTAGAACAAAGAAACACCATAAATACAAGTAACGCAACTTGCACTACAAAGACAGGTCCACCCAATAAAGTTACACGTCCTAGCACAGTTAAAAAACACAAAACTCCTTCTTCCCACAAACACACCACGTTATCACAACCCACTCGTATTCAACCCAAACGCAAAGCCAAAGAAACACTAACACAATAAACTCCATTTAATAAAGTTACAGGAATTATTATAATGATTTTTTTTTGTTTTGTTTTCCTCTTTCCTGATAGCGTTGGCTATTGTGCCCATCAATAGCTATGTTGGTAAGTATGAATTACATACTATCTCTAGATTTCCAATGTGAGTGTGTGAATTTTTATTTTATTTATTTATTTATTTTATTTTATTTTTTAGAACCCTACATAACTTCACCAGACACAGACACTAATCGTTACTTGATTTTAATCCGTGCGATTAGTTAACCAGGCTAGACCTTAGTTCTCACAAGAAACACCGACCATAATAATAATAATAAAGTTTATTCGTGTAGTATTATCTGAAGATATTTACACATGTCAATTATCAAGTAGAGAACAATAAAACTTAACACTTAAACTTAACAACAAAGTAATCGTCTATACAATATAGGGGATTGCAAAGCAACGTTTCTTTTACTTGTTTCTTAAACAAATGTGTCGGTAAATTTTTTATTTCAGTGGGTAGGGCATTAAAGAACTTTACGGACCAGAAGTTAGGCCCGTATTGTGAGGTGGTGTGGTGTAGTTCATGTATTAACGATCCTCGAGATCGTTTATAATTTTGTATTGCTGTATGTCTGCCCGTCTGCCTGTGCATGGTAGTTTGTTTAGAAACGTGCCATCGCTTTGAAAATTGGTACACATGTTCTTAAGGATATCAGAAAGGTCGCTATTGTTTTTTTAGTTACGTAGACTAACGGGCCAAACAGTTACAGCCCAAAAACTGCTCGAACCTTCAACGAATGGTATCTTTTATAACAAATTGATGTTACAAAGAACATATAAATGCCCGGATTTCTGTGTCAGTAAATATTATTCATTAAACCTCAAACAATTTTGAAGATGAAAAAATAATATTGCGCATGCGCAATCTAATTTTTGTATTTGTTAAGATATTTAAATGAAATGTACGCACCTCGAGTAATGTAATGGGAATGCGAAGAAGTCAAAGATACTATTAAGACGATGGATGTTAGTGTTATTTTATTTGATCGTCTGTTAATAGTAGTAATAGTAATAGTGAGAAAATGGTCATTCAATTAAAAAAAAACTGAGTTTTTAGTCCTTGAAGTTTCATAACTTTGGATCTCAATAGGTGCGGTTGTCCGCAACTTAACTTTTTTTTAAGTACACTAAATGAAAGCCCTATTCATTCTCTATGCACTGATATGACTACAACCGTTTTCAAGTAATCAATTATCAAAGTACCATCTGCATCCGCCATTTCTTTTCTTAAAGTCAAAATAACTTAAAAACCATAAGTGGTAGATACCGACATGTGGGTATCAAAAGAACTGAAATTTCACGTAGAATCCAAAAATGTAATAAAAAAATAGGGGTTTAAAATAATGAAGTTACTAGCCACTTCCGGTATATCCGTAAGTGCGTCCATTTTGGAAATATTTTACATCGATTCGGCCTTCGGAGTAACTCCTAAGTACAATTTTTAAAAACCTACCTATTTTACTTTCCCAGAAACGTTTAACTAAAGCTCCCAAAAAAACACCCTGTATAGTGTTTCTGAAACACTATAATGGCGCAAACATTTATGTTTACGGTGCATTTTAGCGCATGATGAAAGGTACGATGTAGTAGAAAAAACATGTTAAAAAACGTAACTTTTGAAAACGTTAAGTTAGCCCCCCCCCACTTTTTAAAAATTTTTTATGGCTTAACCGTAATGGCGCTAGCTTTAATTCAAGTGGCGCAATTGAGCGCATAACCAAATGTATCAGGTGACCTAGTTACAAGAGACAAAATACGTACTGGGGGGGGGGCTACGTTCACTTGGCCCCCCCCCAATGTTTTTCGGATTTCTAAAAAACGGTAATGGCGCAAGAGTTATTATCAGTGGCGCATATGAGCGCATAACGAGCGCATTCATTTTAAAATAATACGGCTATCAAATCTTTCAGTGGGGGGGCCAAGTTAACGGACCTGGATGGACCCGATGTTGTGATCCTAGCGCCGTCCCTGGTACATCTTTGTCCACAACTTTGCAAGTCGTGGGAGAGAGGGCCTGGAGGATCTTGTACAGTCCTTCGATGATGCCTTTTGACCGGTTGCTTGCGGGGCGTGTGGTTACCCACACTAGATCTCCTCCCGTCTTTTGCGGTCCGCAATCTCCTTTCCGTTGGTTTGCGCTTCTTCTTGATTTATTCATCCGACGTTCTACGCCCCAAGGACCATACGCGGGGTGTGAATCCCGTGGTCTGGCAGGGCGAAACGAATGGGTGGTAATTTTGAGTTGGATCCATTTTTTTTTTTTTTTTTTTTTTTTTTTTTTGTAAAACTTTACTTAAATAATTTAAATATGTAGTCATCTTAATAGTTTCAATACTTTTATAAGTTTATTTTTTCCCCCCCGTTCTTTTGAAATGTGTTAACCCAATTTTCAACTTTAATGTAAAAATTCAACCCCCCCGGTTGGTTGTCTTAACAAGGCTTGATAATTAATTCGTCTTGAAACTTAAGACAACCTTTCCGTTTTAACCACCCTTCAGGTTTTTTCACTTTTAATTTAAGTGGTAATTTATCGGGGCAGTTCGAATGGTCTCCTTTTACTAAGATGGCTGGTCGTTTTGGGAAGCCCACCATGATTGTGTGTGTATAAAATATGCATATGGTTGATATACTAAACATTGAAGTAATTTGTGATTCAATATTTAGAAAACTTATGAAATCTGGCATGCCGTGTGCTGTCAGGATGCGCGGTGTCTGTTGTGATACACGGCGAGATCGTATCGTGTAAAAGTGAATATGCAAAATGCCTTCGGATAATTGTGATTTCGCATACAAAATTATATTTGATCATTTTTTCGAATCTCGCCCAATAAAAGACATTGTATAAATTCATCATGAATAATGTAAAAGGTAAAAAAAACTTTAGTATCAGCAATAAGTAACACAATATATTTGTGTCGCGATGTGTTACAGTTGTACAATACAGACTTCTACCTTATTAAATTGATGAAGATACAATTTAGTTACAAAAAATCAGATACAAATGAATGCCGAGAGATCGTTATTGGGCTGTATCTTTTTGGCATGAATAGCCTACGTAGCTGAAGTCGTTGTTGATTTCGTAGACTTTGGTGGGTGGTTATCAAACAATTGCGATCATATGCTGCTTTTCCTCTCACCTGGACAATACCGATGAGTACATTTTGACCCGACTTAATGAAACACTTCTGCCACAATCATAATTATGAACCGAATTTTGAACTAGTCTAGCATAGGAATAAAGAATATATAATAGTTATTCATCGGGCAACGCTCTAAATAAAAAATGTGACATAAATAAATTAAACAGTGATTTTCAAAAGGGTCACCAAATTTCCTAGCTAAGCTTAGATTGTGGAATTTTCTTTTCCTATTCCATTTGCACCAATGATTAATCTTAGTTTTAACGCACACACGCCCTTTTGACGTAAAGTTAATTGGAAATTGATCGATGAATTGATAATAAAAGGAAAGCTTTTGAAAGCTCATGTAAATAACAAAGACAAAACTTCATGTCCATTAATTACTGCATGCCTAATTAACGTAATTAAATTTGAACCCTACAGTCCAGATTACCCTTAAAATTAGATGTACTCAAACTAGGCATCATCTACACATGAACAAAAATTAATTTTCTACACCCATAAGCCTAATCACCACCAAACTAAGTGAAGTGCTCTATTTCCTGCACGTCTTTCACGTTGTAACATGTTGCTATAGTACAACACTTCTTTTAATTTTTCATTTACATCATGTAATTTAAGCGCCGGTTATCCAAAAGTCAGATAGTATGCAACAGTAATGCGTTAAGGAGAGGAAAATGGCCAACAATTATTCAATCAATAGAAAAACTTTCGTGTCGTCCAACCCAATATTTTACGTTAAATATTATAATAAATTTGTGCCAGTACATACTTATATCTCTATCCAAAATCAGAAACACAACATTTCGTTAGCTAGATTGTGATAAATGAATTGTAAATGTTAAGTGACACGTTTTGAGGTGTAGCCCTTTTCTCTCTCTCCCTTTCTTTCGTGCGTGCGAAAAGTATTTTGTTGCCCTTACGGCAAGTTGTCCTACAGAAATCGTTTGAAAGGATCGTCGACGTATTGTTCGCCGACATGGAACATGAAAATGTCTGCAAGAGAAAAGTTTCCACAATGAAAATCTAATCCCAACGAACGCGACTTACTTTATTTTCCATCCGTCAACATGATACAGGAATCACGACATAAAAGGTGAATGTGGAAAAGGGGTCGGTCGCATAACGTAGATTTATATGTTTCCCATTACTTGGAAATATATTTGTCAATTATTTGAAAGAAGCAAGCTTGCGTCAAGAAGCAATTCCGTTAATAATTGAGCGCACCAGGCGAACACGAGGGAATGCCTTGTTTGGAACAAGTCCAATTGCTGCCAGATTTACAGTAATAATAAACTCCATCTAAATTAGTTTGACATAATTAAGGAAACATATTGGCCGTTCGGCGCGGTTTTTGCTCTCCAATTTTGTTCCAACTTTTCCGCCGCTAGGGACCGCAAAAGAAAGAAAACACGACCGGAAGAAACCGGTAAAACCTCATTGGGTCATTTTTCACCACTCGCTTTTTCTTTTACTCGTAATTAATGCATTTTATCGAATTACCTGTTACTTATTTGCTTTGAATGCAACAACCATTTGCTAACGGAATGTGTCGGGAGTTCTTGCCAAAACGTTCGGTTCTATTTTAAATCCATTGTAAGTCAAACGTGTGGAATGACGGCTACCTTTATACAGAAATTTCGCATTTAACTTTGGTAATTATTATGTTTGTTTTATGTCAACTTGGTTAAATTGTTACATGATTAAAGAGAATTTCAAAGTTAATTAGGGATTTAAACATAATGCATTGTATATATGTGGTCTATAACGTATTAAAGAAGTAGAGTAGTGATGCCCTGAATAAGAAAATTGCGGGAGCCAAACATCCCCCACGGAAATCAACACGTCACCCGTCTTTTTACCTTTGCCAGAATGTCTTCACGAATCATAAACCAATAAACAGTTAAAGAAAAGTATTCCTAGCAACTTTATTTCGCAAAGTTTCTAAAGTATCGTTTTAAAATGGTTTTTAAAAGCTTTTCTATATAAATATGTAGAATGTTAAAAAGACAAACTAGGTATTTTATTATTTAAAGTTTTTCTATGGGCGATCGATTTCGGGTGATCCTCATCATCAGACCGTGATGAAAATGGGTATATCACCCGAAATCGATCGCCCACAGAAAAACTTTTAATAAAGAAATACCTAGTTTGTCTTTTTAATCATTCTACATATTTATATAAATTCAACAAACTATTAATGGAGCCCTTCAGACTACGAAGCTTTTCGATATCTTAGAAATGTTAAGAGGAGCCATTATTCATGTCTAAGGATACTTTCAAAAACCTTCTTATTAAACTTTGCATAAAAGAAGCTATTGACGTTGATTTTGAAACAGCTGAATCTCACATAAATTGAAATCGAAACTGCGTTCATTGAATTTGAAGTGTGTAACGGGTGGGCGTTTTGCAATTTTGAACATTATTTTTTAAATTTAGATTTGATTCAATATAAATTTACACATATACCGCTTCATAGCAAACGTGAACAAAAGTGTGTCTAGTCTAGAGATCGACAATCTTGGGCGTTTCGAGAAAAATGCAAGCTGAGTAGATAAACGTTAGTTAGACTGTGTTGTGAGAGTGTCTGAGGCATTCGTAGTTGGACCCTCAGAACGATCTGGTTTATAGCAGGTGGTGTATGATTTTACGCGAGTACACCCATCGAAGAGAAACCATTTTTATGCATTTTCGTGTTGAAATATTACCCGATTAACCTAATCTGCGTGGACTACTGAACTATAATTATACTGGAACGCGCGCTCCGTCGGCCAGCGCGATCCGAGAGAGAGGGCCACAAGGGGGATCTCTGTCCTACTTTCGCGCATGCATAGAGCAGCTATTTGATATGTGTTGAATTTCTGTTAATGATCAGTTTCCCATGGACCCGTCATCTTAGTAAGATAAATTTTTATATATTTAAGATAATTTGTGCATAGTAAAGTAGTTTTCTTGAAGTTGCTTTTATACACCGATGTGTACGGACAATTCGTTGTCATTTAAAATTGCTTTTGCTAGTGTAAAGTCATTCGAATTATTGATTCATATTGAGTATTCACTTCGGTTTTAGTATATGATTTACCCCAGTGTCACACATTAGACATTGCTACCGCAATATTTTGTGCCGCGCTATTCACTATCCCGCTTGTTTGTTTCTTTGTGTTGCTAAATGTTACAGATAAGGCAAGAAAGCGCCCTTCTGAGCTCAAATGGCCGTTACAACCAGAGCTTAAAGGTAATTTCTTTTACTTTCGTGGGCCCCTTAATATAAATTTTGATTACATACTAGTTTTCGATACATTTGTTTGAACAGTCATTTTATTATTATTTATTATTTTATTACCTCCGTTGTTTTCTGCGGAAGCCTATTTTGATATTAATAATTTCTTTGACTATGAGTTGGTCTTTTTCTAAAAAAATTGAGTTAAATTTAAACTTTGACATTTCAGATTTGGATATTACACTGTATGTGTAATATTTTGGGATCATTTATTAAATTACCCTTGATTGCGACAACAATTCTTGTATAGGTTCTACCCTGACAATGATTTTATTTCTGTATCTTATCAAGAACAGAACAAGGGTCTCTTGGTTTTCCATATTCCTTTTTGCTTCGTTTGGGTTAGAACCCCATATTCACCTCGACCTACCTCTACTTTGCCTGCGCTTACCGAGTGCTTATCTATTGGTAATATGGTTACGTTTGCTCAAAGTGAACGTAACAGATCTCATTCTAAAACGCATTGTGCTAAAAATAAAACTTGGTTGTAAGCAGCCTGTTGTAGACAATTGTAAGACAAATAATTGATGCCTTTGCTAGCGACAAAACCTAATCTTGTGCATAAGCAAGATCTCGATATTTACTTGTCAGAATCTGAAGCCGGTTTACTTGTATTCGCGATTGAAGTATTGTTCGATTCGATTTTTAACATTCCTAAAGGAATCGACTTATGAAAATCATTTGCATGAACAGATTTGTAATGTATTTATTGATATTAATTCCATCCAAGCAAAGGAGTTTGGGTATTTTCGTTTCGTTAATGGAGATTTTGCATTTCATGTAATTAATAGCATTCATTCCTTTGGTTGGAGATAATTTTGATTAGTATCAGAGGTGTGTGCATATTTTGAACAGGAGAATGTACGGTAATTTATTATGTCTAAAAAATGAAGGTTTAGATAAGGAAAACACACCGTGATCTGCAAAAACTGTTAAACATTGCAAACGAGAACCAAAATTATTGATAATTCAGTCGTATTATGTAGGTATAGAACTTGGCTTTAAATAATATTTTGTGGACATACCTTTAGTTAGAGAAAAACCTTGCAACAAGGGCTCGTGCGAGTGATCTTTGCAGACTCCTTTGCGTCATCCTAAAACAAAAACGAACAGCATTAGCGTTTAATGAAAACTGCATTTACTTTGTAAATTCGGCTGATATAAACTCGCGCAGTACTCCGGATAGACAGTACAGTAACCGCTGATGCGTCCCCAACGTTTCTACAATCCTACGATTAAAATCATAAAGTTGAGAAGTTACTACACACAATAGGTCTTTAGGGGCTTATATGAAGCTTTTGTGGTTATTCCTTAGTGCTTCCTTCACACGGGTAGGTAACTACAGGCTGCCGGATAATTTAAAAAATAACGCAATAGAAGGGAGGATAGGCACTATATTAAATTGACCAAATGTAAATAGGTAGGTCCATTTTGACGTAGGTACTATAAATTCGAAGGGGAAATTGAGAATAAACTCCCCGGGGAAACTGCATTGTGTTATACGCATATAAAATCGTCTAAGAGAGATTTTAAATTTGCGCGCAGTTATACGATATGTGCGGTTTCCTTAAATCTCCCGAAATAAAATGTTGGAAATAAACTTTGCATTCGCCTCCTTCGCAATTCACAATTCAATGGGAAAGCAGCTAAAGTGGGTACTTACTTATATTATTGTTCTCCTATTCGCGTTGAATACAACTAACTGGACATTGCGGAGGAAATCCCTTAGAAACTACTTTAAGATTCATTGGAGCATAAGGAGGAAACGGAATACCTAGCGAAAAACTGCAGCAGTCAGCGATTATAATTAGTTTCCGGTTACGCCGGCCCGGAAAACTTTATTTAATTAAGAAATTTTAATCAGTATAATTTAAGCTGGTACTCAGGTGTAGGTTTTCGCAAAAAAAATTGTTCAGTTTACATCCCACGCTGATAATATTGTATTATATTTAGTCCTCAAATAAACTTTTATGGTATCTTATAGCGCCTATCCAACCCTTAGATGCTATAAATTCTTATAGTGGAATCCTACAAGACAATGTGTGTGCGAGATAAAAGTACGAAAGATCATATCAAGCAATTCCATAAAGTTTGTGCTTTGAGCCTTGTATTCTGTGAATGGGGTAATTGCAGGCACCTAAGGCAGTTAATGCACTTTGTAGCAAACTTAACGGATTTTTAACAACTCTGCCCGTGGATTATGTGTAGGTTAATTAAAGATTAGAGACTTTTCAGTTATAAACATGGAAAAATGAGGAAACAAAAAAATGTTTACTTCGGATTTTAAAGCAAGAGATTACTAACTACGAGTATGAAATTATGTGACATACTTTTGTTTTCTCGAGATATAGTCTTTGACTGCCTTGATCTAGGTATATTATTAATTCTTATGTTCGCCATTCTGAGGGTAAATGTAAGGGAATCTGTCTACACAAAAATTCTGTTTCCTATAAACTATACCTACCAAACATTATCACAGAAAAGTTAACTCATCTGACTTGATTACACCCTACACCTAGAAAGGCTTTTTTTCGCAACTTTAAGAGTTGTACTTTTACGTCGGTGAGCCCCGTCTATCGGTAATTAGGTATTTTTCTCAGCGCATTAGTCTACACATTGTAGCGAATGTTCCAAAAATCCCGATAGACATCAAGGCGCCATGAAAGGTAATATAGAACGCAGACGGATGTGACGCAATCTTTTTTAAATCCAAAGTATCATCTTCACCTGTTTAAGAAAAGTTATACCTTAATTACAGTTACTTGTATAAATTCTACCTTTTATTGTTGGTAAATAAGAGGGCATTTTAAATACAAAATTGGTGACAACCCTTAGAAACGTAAAGTGAAAATCTCATGCAACAAATGTATCAAACAAATCTTTTTTTTCTAAATGGGAATTGAAACATGCTTAAGGCACCCCCCTGCTGTTAGAGATCTACGCAAGGGGAGTGTGTGAGCCGCCCCCATTAGAACCCTTCTATCAATTTCGTCTGTGTCGCTATCGGTCAAACAATCCAGGCAAAGGTATACTTCTGGTTGTCTCGCTCTAGTGTTAAGATAATTTTTGACTATCGTCCATTCATATGCTTTGCCCCCCCTCCCCTCCCCCCTTTTCCAGTATATACCTAACATGTTGTATTCCTCAAAACTTTTAAGTGTTTTTCGATTGTCTGTCCTGGTATGTCCACGGTAACCACTTCTTCCGTCCCGTTAAGAGTACAACCGTGGCGTCGTTTGTTCAGAGACTAGTTGTATTTCTTGTTCTCCGCCCACTTGTTGCAGTTTCTATTACTCGTTGGAGGTTTCTCACTGCGTTTCCTGTCCTCCGCTACACATCATCGGCGAAACTTATAACCATTACCCCCGGAGGTACTTTGTGCAGCAGTCCTTGTTGAAAATAGGGCTGAGTTTCCTTTGTTTTTATAAAAATGGAATTTTTAACAAAAAAAACTGTATTACAAAAAAATTAAACAAATGCCAACGACTAGCTTTATTGTTTTTTGATTTGACATCGTTAGTTTCAAAGAATTTTCATTGGTTCGTTATTTCCTTTCCACCATTAGTAAACGCATTTAGGGTTGGACTCTTAAATTTGATGAATCAGTAATTTCTCAACGCTTGTTTCCCAATTAGCTGAGTTGTAGAAGTAACCAAAGAAAGCTTATTTACAGAGTGTCATTCAAAGCCAGACACAGACAATGAGTTGAAACAATTAGCCCATTCACAAATGTGCGAAGTCGGGGAGTTCTCCAGTCGTCGAAAAAAAAAACTTGAATCTAACATGAACAATATTTGTTTGGGAGAGTGTTCTCAGAACCTTGACTCTTACAACCTAAAAATTTCTACATCCGCGTAATTCGGCGGGGAGCAGTGGCTGAAATCATACTGCCCGCTCCTCAAAGCTGAGGGGCTCGTGTGGTTTACAGAGAGGTCCCTAACGGAAAAGTGAACGGGCATGGATATATAGGTATGGTGGTCCGCCGAGAGCTGATATCAGCTTCTCAGAGGCAGATTAAACTACAGAGCGTGTGGCTTGTTACTGTGACACACATTCAAGGTTCAGTCAGTTGTGTAGGCAATAGTAAAACCAAGCTTTCTAAAATACAACCACGTAAAATAAACAACATTTACAAATGAAAGAAATTTATTAAACAAAATCAATCAATAAACTGAAAAAAAAGCACACAAGGCTTATAAACAAAGTACCACGCAAAAGCGATCGATTGAAACAAATAATTAAAGAAAACTTGTTAATAACCCAAAATATCCGGTCAATTGCGATTTTCACCAAACAGAATGCACAAACAAACAAAAACCAACCAATGTTGCTTCTGGAATTTTACTTCTTTACATTAATAACCTTGAATCCCGATTTAGCCGTAATAAAAATCTCTTAAATCACTCTAACTTTCTTCTACAACTAGGAAAACGTCTTGTAACAAAATACGCTCAACTACCGCTGCCTGCGATACACCAAACGTGTCCACCGCCAAAAAAGCAACGATTAACGTCCGGCTCGCTTATGTAACACTCCTTCCTTTTCGTTTTCTTTACTTGCTCCTTCATTAATTCATTTGTGACCAACATTTAACGGCAAAAATAAATGAAAGATGAAACTCACATACAGAGTGACCTTTTGGGTATCTACGTTGCGCAATATTTGCTTTAACACTGATTAATTCTAAGATTTCATTTTCTGGTTGATTCTCTTTTCCTGTTGCTTCGTTATTATATCTACCCGAATATTACTACCTACATCCACATCCGTTGTGGAATATTTGCATACCCCGAATTTGAACTGCCACATCTTTGCAAAATTACCTAGCCGCCATCTTGAGATAGTCTGTAACGTTATGTTTTTGCGTTGAATGTGTCCATAGTTTGGTTGCCTCACTAATACGCCTCGGTGCGTTAGGGGTGAATATCATTTTTGATTTTGTCGTTGAAATGATAGGTACCTACCTTCCGAAAGATGTTGAACTCCACCGCCATTCAGTGAAATTTTCTAAAATTATATATCCAAACGTATTTACGTGAATGGGTATTTGTTGATATCTTTCCGAGGTAAAGCTACTTTCATCGGATGCCTTATTTAGTTAACCACTTTCGTTTTAGATCATTCCTTCTGTTTTAATTTACTTACTTATCGAAACTCATTTATTGATAGGATACGTTAGGTGGAATTAATTTTATTTTAGTCTGATATTTGTATTGTAGTTTCTTGGGTGTATCTTTTGTGTACTGAGCATTAAAACTGTAAATTAAATTTACACACTGTATAGTGCGTACTTCGTGAACTGACTAACAGTAATGTTAACGCAAGGTAATTCAGCTAGTTAGTGTAACCTTGTCCAGAATATTTTTTGTGTTGTTTTGCAAAAAGGAACTCTGTTTATTTTTTCAAAGAGTAAATGCCTAATTCTGCTAAAAGTAAGTCTGTACGTACTGTCTGTGTCAAAATATGTTGTATGTATTCCGAGATGTATTCCTATTGCTAGATACATTTTTTAATAAATAACTCCCGATATCCAAATGGAAATTTAGTTACTTAGGGGTAGTTTATGTACATCTGAATTAATTCGTCTAGAAAATTGTTTTTCCCCAAGTCTACTTTTCCAAAAATGCAAACATTGATGGAAATTTATGGATTTACTGATGACAGTATTAAATATTTTAGACAAAGAATCATTTTTGAGATCGTCCCCCTCCGTCTTCCCGAGTTGATATTGATAAAAAGGTAGATATAGAGAAAAATGGAAAAGATCACTTCATATGTCCGCAGAACTTTTGCATTAAGGGTGTAAAAGGTTTAGAAATCTCACATTCTCACTTGTACAAAAGCATACCTACTTGGATGCCCCTTGAATTGTCATTCTAAAACAGTAACTAAAACTTTACACACGCATACCTTGTGGTTTTTTTAATACAGAGGAAATGTTATTCTCCCGCAATTCGCGTTTTATGAACGCAGGAAAGCCAACAGAATTTTTATTCATAAAATTTTACGTGCCTCTACTACGACCCGCGTATGTACTGCAGGGTGCGTTGTCCCAATTCAGATATAGGTTTTATAATGCTACCAAAATTGCGAGTGTCGCTACGTGGGCTCCTGCCTTTTAATTCTTGATATCCACTTTTCGGTCGTTTCAAGCGTATAGAAAATAATCCAAGTTTACGGCTTTCAGCAACCATTAATACGAAACCCGAGAAAATACATGCGCACATTATTTGTTAAAGATAAACCGTCAAGACCGAACTTTTAGATTAACAACGGTAACGCAATTAAAATTTCCATTACGGAAAATAATGTTAACATTAGAAATGAGTATTTACCATTTCCAGTTATAAAATGATCTAACTACACTAAAAGGACTGTTTACATTCTGCCTCGAAGAACGTTAATTTAAAACTTGAGGCGTAATGCCTCTTTTAAATTTGTTTGGAGACTGCTTTTATTAAAATTTAAAATTGTTCAAAATCATTTTCACTGGATGCGTGGGCACAAATCCTGACATTGAAATTGTTGGCGTAGGGTTGCGTAAAATTAATTATGTAGGTATAAATCAATTATTGATACGGCGAGGGGGCCGCTGGACTAAATCCAAATTTAGAAATTTAGTAGATAGAGTTGTTTAGAAATTCATTGGCACTAGCGGTACATATACAAATTATATAACAAAATTGCCATTCTTCCCGTTTTCAATTCCACAGTTTTATATTTGAATTTGTTCATATTACAGTCCGGAATTTCAATTTCTTTTTCTTTCTCTTATTCTCTTGTGCCTTACGGCACGGGTGTGTATTGTTTGTAACGAGAGCAATTATTTGCGTTTTATTTTTTTGCAATTTTTTCCGTTTGAATATGTGGAAAGAGAGTTTTCTAAGTTTAAAAGGTCTCTGGAACATTCAACCAAACAAATATTACTCATAGCAAGTTTTAAGTTTTTATTTTGTCGATTGTAATACAGCAAGCTTTTTTGCCTTTCTCACAGTGTCGTCAATGAGATATTTGTTATAAATTGAATCTGGCGCCCCATTGTGTTGATTTACACGCTGGAAATAGGTCATAGTAATACTACGTTGCGAATTAAGCATTCCTTGGGGGAAAAAACAAGCTTAATTTGCAGAGTATGCATTTCTGTAGAGAGAAAATTAATAACATATCTCCCCGATTACTATTGCACCATTAAGTAATCGTGAAAAAAAAGCTTACTTAGAGTTGAGAGAGGGGATTATTTTGCACTAAAATTCGGCATTCTGGTTTGGGTAGTCAACCGGGTCAGAACAGATTGTTTTGGCGTTTGGAGAGTCGTTCGGAAATAACCGAGCTTATAAAAACAGTTTGAAGTAGTGTTTCAAGGCGACCGTAGGGTCCATTTAATAACCAGTTGGTTTTTTGGGAGATAGGCATTTACTCCAGTAGAAGAATTACGTGGTGATAAAATCGAAGTATCCCGCTCTTGGGACGCACTAAAATCTTACGTAGGGGTCGTTTTTATATTTCTGACCTGGGCTGTTTTCTAATCACACATGCCTTGGTAACTTGTGGACAATCTATAAAGCAATTGCAGGCAATTATTTTTTGGAACTCCCAGGAAACTGTACTGATTGATTATATGAACAAGAGTAGTGCGTTAACAAAAGACGTATTAATAATGAAAAATCATTAGCTTCGGCTCTGCTGGTATCATTACCAGACTAGGTTAATGTTCCACAACGACAAATTCGGTTGCAGTTGTTGCTCTGTGTGTAATTGAAAAAATCACGTGCATAGACTTCAAGAATTAGATCTGTTCCGTCTCAACTTGCCTGTAATTTTGTCGACAGACAAATGGTTTAATTTAATATTAAACTAACTGTGATTTATTAATGTGAATTTTCATTTTTAGGATTGATTTTCCAACCATTAATGTCACGGCTATTGTATTGTTAATCATGGTGTGCGTGTGCGGTAATTTTCTTCAAAGTTCGAATATAGAAATCAATTTCTCAGTCTTCAGTTAAATGAAGTGGGCAATTTTTTTGTGTACTTCTTTCTTCTTTGTAATTCTTAGCACAGTCGATTCATCAGGCCCATCATTTTTAGTTAGGGAGTTTGGGAACTCAAAAGGGTATTATAACTTTTAAAGTAGAGAAAGAAATTACCTAAAAGACGAGCTATGTGCGGGCTCTGTAACCCAATTAGTTCCAGAGATACAGCTCGAGATACAGCTCTGTGAATATTCACTCTTGGTATGTTCGGCAGCCTTCATGCGATAACGCGAACCAGAGCAACTTTGTGGGCAGCTGCAAGACAGACTCTTCAAAAGAAGCATGCTCTCTACTTTCTCATGGCTTGCGTCCGGCTGCAGGAACAGTCCATTTTTCCACGAGATCCGGCTTTTGGGATAAGACGGAGCAGAATTTCAATTTCCCCTGCGAAAAAACTGCAGATGTGGTGTCACAGACACTTAGAGCATGCAACACCACCACAACTCCACTAGAGACGTCTGGAATTTTCAAGGAGATGCAGGAATCCGCGTATTCTCTGCCACTTTGGTGTAGGTATTACGTGTAGTTACCGTCTCAACGTCTTCACATATGGTGAAAACTCTGGGAAAGTCGTGGCTCTTGAAGAAACAGAATAAGAAAGTAATTTCACTTTTTTTGAACACAGAGCTGTATCTCTGGAACTAATTGGGTTATAGAGGCCGTTTTTTATGTTTCCCCCTCAAAACACCCCTTTACTTCTTTGTTTGCGAAAAACTGAAAAAAGTTCAAAACTTTTTTTTGGAAACACCTTTTCTTTTAAGAGTAAGAAAAAATGGACCTAGGTTTCAGGAGCTCATTTTTAAAGAGAAAATTACTGGAATAAACAGAACTCAGCTATCTCTAATCGTTTGACCCGTAGAGGGCGTTTCTCGAATTTGGTCGATTTCTTTAATGCGCCATATCTTTCATACATATTATTAAAGATAATTGATTTTGGCAAAATCATTCTTATGGCACTTTTTTTATGTAGAATCCATCGCAGTTTTTATCAGGGTGTTTGGTTTTTCCTATACGACCCTAAGCTACATTTGTTCATTATGGACCAACCACCCTATATATTTTGGAGTTTCTGAAAGAGCGCAAATTTCCTAAATTGTGGGGTACTCGCATGTTATTTTAATTCATCAAGAGTGCATTATAAACACAATTGCAAACGTGTCAAAATTTCATTTTTGCAGAGATCTGAAAATTTTAACGATTATCAAATTTTGAAAGTTGTAAACTAATCTTCACTTATTCCCATAAACTAATTAGGAACAAGGACACACATAGTTATAATTTACGTGTTAATAACCTTTTCCAAATCCCTACTTTTAAAAGAAAGCTAACCGCGAACTCTCCCATGGTTCTTGGCGAACAAATGTATAATAAACTGTCTCATTATATAATAGGCTCAGAATCTAAAATTCTGGATTCTAAATCTTACACCACTACTGAGTTTTTTAAGTATTAATTGTTAGTTTGTAATTGAGTTGTGCTATACATATTATGTTTTGTTATCCTATACGCTAAAATATATTATTATTATTGTTTACCTGCAAATTTTGCTAGATACGCCATTACTGTTACTTGACTTATGCCTGAAAAGGGCTATCACCATATTTTTTAAGTTAACGTCACGTTTATGCCTTTATTTCACCGATTTTTCGGACAATTCGTCGTCAATCAAAATTTTGCTTTTGCTATTGTGAAGTCGTTTGATTTATTCATTCTTATTGAGTATTAATCACGGTTTTAGTATACAAGTACCCGAGTGTCAGATGTTAAACATTGCTACCTCTATATTAATGCGTCGCCCTATTCACTATCCCTCTCGTTTGTTTTGATTGTGTTACTGTCTGTTACAGATAAGGCAGAAAAGCGCCCTTATGAGCTCAAAAAGGCGTTGCGACCAGAGAATTTCAAAGGTATTTTTTATTTTCGACGATTCCTTGATATAAAGCATACTGGTTTTCGATAAAATCGAAATGTAATTATTATCTTTGTTTGATGATATTATATCTTCGTTGCTTTCTGCGGAAGCCTGTTTTGATTTTGATTGCCAGGAATTCATGTAAATTGCCATTTCAGATCTGAATATTAGTATGCTATTTATAATATTTTAAGATCATTTATCACCCTCGACTGTGACAAAAATTATTGTTTATGTTTTACCCTGTCAATTATTTTATTTCTTTATCAGACCAGAACAAAAATCTCTTATCTGCCTTGTTCCCCATTACTTCGGTAAGTGTTCTCTCTCCTCTACCTCTTTTTTAAATTTACTAAAGATTAAGTAGCGCCTATCCGGTATTCTCGCACAATTAGGGCGTTGTAGGCGGGTGCACCAGCCTGTTGAAACCCATAGTTTCCAACATTTGTTATCTTTTTAGCGCATTTTTGCAAAAAATTTTTTTGTAAAAAGTAGCTTTTAATCTCACTTTGGCTGGCTGGCTGGCTGGCTGGCAGTAAATGCGCGCCCGTAGAAAAACGCTTGTAAAAAGACAAAGAGTGTACATGTAACTATCGGGGCCGTGTAATTAAGAACGTTAGGGATGGGGCTACAAGATTTGGAGTCGACGACATCTGGACGCCATCCCCGAGCGTATTATACTAACCTGGAGATTTTTCAGTTTTTATCTATCTTCTTCTACAGTTTTTCTCCGATTGTTTTCAAATTGGTGTCGTCGGGAAGATCTTGTCAACGCGCACAACTCCTGCGTGCGGAATTTTGTTTTTTTCCTAGGGGCGAAATAAACCACCTTTTGCGCGGCGCGCTTCGAGGGGTAGTCGACTTTGGGCGCCCAAAAGTTTCTTACAGCGCGAATCGCGGTCTCTCTTTCTCGTGTCACTAATAGAAGGTCGAGCTATGTGAAGTACCCAAAAGTTGAATACGATTTTATGCCGGGATTTTAGCGAAATCTACCAAAATGTGAATTACGAATGAACGGGACGTCGGAACTGTGTATCGACAAAGGGAATGTGGTAACCCCCGACGAGATCTTACTGATGGTGGAGTCGAAACTTCAAACGCGAATTGCAACTGCACGGTAAGTGAGAAAATGGTACCGACAAAGTGAACGTGGTAGCTTTCGGCAAGATCTTATTGATGGTGGAGTCAATATTGGCTAATAAAACACTGATCTGCCACACAAAAATGCGCTGAAGTCCCTTCGATCTCACACGAGGACTTTGATCATTTTTATTGTACATCGTTGTATTCGTAGTAAAAAAAAGCTACTCAATACAGTATGTACTTTCTTTACGGGCCATATAAAAAAGTGAAATTGATGATTTCTCTGAAAAGAAACGTATTGAACGTATTGAGTTCAAAATGTGGTACCTAAGTTTTTTTTTTGTTTTTATGAAAAAAATAAAAACGAAATTGACAAATTCGGTTTTTCTGGTATATATTCCGAACTAATAGGAATTTACTGGTTGTCTTTAAAACGTGGCAATAACTTGTTAATTGATCCCCATGATGGACATCCTTATTTTGGTATACATCAAAATAATGAAATAGATCGTTAATAAAGTACTAAATTTGGTTACTATTAATAAATAGGCAGATTATGATTTGAATACCTGACTTGACCTTTAAACTACTTCACTTGAAATCAAGTTCAAGTCAAGTGGCGAAAATTTAATGTCGAGTTACTTGAAATATCAGGTAATTTGCCAATTTGCTTTAAGCTATTGTTTTTTGCTGTCAAGACTGGTATGTTGGTGTCGAATAGCTCCTCTCAAGTCTTGTATTTGCCTTTGGAGGTTTCCTTGGATGTTTACGGGATATCCTAACATTTTACATTAATTAAATAGTTGTGTGTTTTTTTTTCTTCGCCAATTTTTATTCCCAAGAAGGAAAATGCAACTTTATACAATCTTTTGAGGGAGGGGAGTGGCAAAAAATGAGACCAAGCTTGATATGTTTCGTTTCTTACTTCTACTGGAAAATAAAGCACTTTCTAAGGACGTAATGATAAAAAAAAGTAAGCGTTTCTGAAAACCCCCGATTGAAAATCTATTTCAAGCCAATTCATCATTATACAACCTGCATGTGATTAATTTTTTCATCGAGCGACCAAGACAACTTGCAAACTTAATTTGATATCAATTTGCGTTCAAGAACGGAATATGCAATGAATCTAAATTTATATTGAAAAAGTTTCCAGCTGCAATTTGTCTTTGGATCAAAGTATACTTGTGATAAATGTTTTGTTCTTAGGGAACTTTGCATCTATTTGCTATTCCATTATCTAATCGCGAGTATTTTACATCTCGCATGACACGTACCTTCCCGCTACGTGAAACTTTTTAATAATGACACGTGATTTTTCAAATTTTTTTGTTCCGACACCACTGTTCCAAGTTTACTTGAATTGTATAATCTTCGAGAGCAACAGAATACAGGTTTTCTAAGTTTACTTATAAATTTTGTTGCTGGCACAATAAAACGATTTCGAAGTCCTAAGTTGAGAAAACTTTTAAAGTGTGTTATCGCCACAAGGATAAGAATCAGATCTGAATTTTCCCATCTAGCAAAATCTGCTAATTCCCTTGCGCTAGTTTTAAGTGAATCTTGTAGCTGATGGCCCTTTATGCTCCAATTTCTGGGACGGCTTAAAGTTTTACGACTCAAGATTGGATTAATATTACAGTTCGATTATCTATAAAACGTTTTATTATTCTACAATAATGAAGTTCGGTGAATCAATTTTATATCCGCGGAATTCTCCGGGGGATCGAAAATCAGATGTTTGGAAGCTGAGTGATTTTCTTTTGTCCGAGTACTTTTCTCGTGCGCCTGGGAAAATCGCTAATCCCGTAACTCTTGTCCAAGATACGGCTAAAAGAAGAATTTATTATTAACGTACGTTCCGAATTACATGGCAGCTTGAAAACGACAATTTTTTGGCAATATATTAATTGACAACAGAAAGCTTTACTGTGCACCTCCATTAACGTTATCGATCCAAATATAAATAAAGATTGGCATCCGATGTAGGAGTAAAAAACAAGCAGGCATCAGATCGTTCCTAATGGTAATTTCATAGGATTGTTAATGCATATAAAGCTAAGGCGCTCAATGAAATATGGGGTAGTTCGTCGTTCAAGATAGAGTATAGGTAATAAAAAAAGTCCCGATCAATTGATGAGATTTTTCCCCAGTAAATGGAAAATTCATTTACTGTGTTTCAGATATCGTATGAAACGGGGAATTTTTATTTAAACGTGGCATAGTTGTAAAATATTGATTTACAAACGAATGGGCAGATATTTTTTTAAAATTTGAAGTAAACTTGTACAACTCGTTCGAACCCCACTTGAACACTTTTTTCTTATTAATTTTGGTGCGTAGAATCCAAAACGATTCGCACTTTTTCGATTAGACTTCGCAATCAGAAGTTATGGACTAAAAACTAATTTCGAAAAACTATTCAAAGGGCTGTAACTTTTGAATCTGCCATATTCTAAAAGAAAATGTTTTTTTCCGGTCGATCTGAGACAATTTTTTTTTGGGGGCCTCAAAAAAAGGCAGTGTATAACCTCCTACCCTTTTTACCAAAAATCGACTACACCAAAATTTCTCGGGAAAACACTTTTTCTTATTAATTTTGGTGCGTAGAATTCAAAACGATCCGTACTTTTTCGATTAGACTTCGCAATCAAAAGTTATGGACTAAAAACCAATTTCGAAAAAAAATTCAAAGAGCTGTAACCCTGCCAAAACCTGAAGAACAGTTTAACCAACCTCATCAAATTTTCCTCGGAAACACATTGTTTCAGTTGTCACATGACATTACAAGCTTTTTAATAAAGCGGAATCAAAAAAAGGGAAATAAAATTCAAGCCATAATGGCACAAAACTTTTCTACAGTTTCCACAACAAGGCAAATGTGCCCGCGAGTGCAACTTGATGCTTTCAAAAAATCTGAATTGAACATTCCGAAACATTTGGATCAAACTGTACCCATAATTCTTTGTCAACATATTTTTCTAAATTTGTGAATAAATTCCACTTTTAATTGGCGATCACAGATAAGAGTATCCGCGCGAAACTGGCCTTTAACAAAGAAATGCGATAAGGAAATAATGCCCCACCTTACCTGTTATTCGTTTACCTAAACAGTCCCATTTGGCAGTAACGCGCATAATATCGAACAGTGTAGTGCTCTTCTTTCAATGGCAACTTTGGTTTTTGGATTTTCCCTTGGTGAAGGTGAAATAATGAGGCTTAGGGGTAAGTTTTTCCTTTGTTTAATTAGGGTGCAACGTAAAATGTAACTAGAAGTACCTAACAGATCTAAATTTGGTTTTTTTAATCCAAGGCATAAAGTAAAAAATTTTCGTTATGTGTTACAAAACTTAGTTTTAGTCACACAAAAATCCAAAAAAGTAATTGTTAATTAAATTAAAAACTATAGGTATCCATCGTAAATATTATACTTTCTTCCAATTGTGATAGTAATACGAAATTAGACACGTGTACAAAAATGACGCGTCACATCATTAACAGATGTGGCTGATCAGGTGATTTATAATATTTGAAAATGCGACTATTGTATATTCCAACTTAAGAATGAATTATCCCAAGTAATTTCTGAGTTGCCCCTTCATACTTTACACGAACGGTTCATAAGCTTCAAAAACGGCGTCGAATAAGCAAGAAAATATTGCAATTTTATTATCTCGTAACTCGGCTATGCGTCCGTCCATTAAAGCGTCCGGGAACGAATTTTCTTTCGGAATCAACTTTTCAGGGCCCAAATTTTTGCGTCGCGGATTTTCCGGGTAGTATTCTGTTACGGTGGAATTTTTGAAAGCAAATTTACTGGAACAGAGAAGGTGATAGAAATCAAAGTAAGTATTTGGTCACATATATTACGGGGGGCGCGAATTTTTCTTAAAAACGAAAATTAGAGAAGCAGGGGTGCTACGGGGATCATTCCGGAAGGTTAATTTTTTCCTGGTGTGCATTTCTGCGAATTCACCTGGAGACCTTGGTGGGGAAATGTCGTAGAGGTTGTCACATAGAAACTTTAAAATCGTATATAATTCTAAGAGCGAGATTTTTTTTATCCAGAACGAATTTAAAGGGAGTGAGTACCTCATGGACGAATACAGGGTGTTATATGTAAGTATGCAAAATAATTGGGTAGTAGAGAGGATCAAAACAAGCACTTTTTCCAAATAAACTGAGGGTCAAACGTGTTCCGTTTGGGAGCCACCCTCAAAAAAGTGGTGAAATTTGCATTTCCTTTTTAATTTTTTTCACATCAACCATTAGAGCTACAAATTTCAGCACTTTTTTTAGGGTGGCTCCCAAACGAAACACGTTGAACCCTCGATTTATTTTGAAAAAGAGATTATTTTGTTCCCCTCTACAATCTAAAATTTTTTTACATACTTATATGTAACACCCTGTATACCCGAGACGAATTAAGAAGGGAATTTAAACTTAGTTTTAGTCACACAAAAATCCAAAAAAGTAATTGTTAATTAAATGAAAAACTATAGGTATCCATCGTAAATATTATACTTTCTTCCAATTGTGATAGGAATACGAACGTGTCTAACGTGTACAAAAATGACGCGTCACATCATTAACAGATGTGGCTGATCAGGTGATTTATAATATTTGAAAATGCGACTATTGCATATTCCAACTTAAGAATGAATTATCCCAAGTAATTTCTGAGTTGCCCCTTCATACTTTACACGAACGGTTCATAAGCTTCAAAAACGGCGTCGAATAAGCAAGAAAATATTGCAATTGTCTCGTAACTCGGCTATGCGTCCGTCCATTAAAGCGTCCGGGAACGAATTTTCTTTCGGAATCAACTTTCCAGGGCCCAAATTTTTGCGTCGCGGGTTTTCCGGGAAGTATTCTGTTGGGGTGGAATTTTGAAAGCGAATTTACTGGACCAAAGAAGGTGATAGAAATCAAAGTAAGTATTTGGTCACATATATATTACGGGGGAGGCGCGAATTTTTCTTAAAAACGAAAATTAAGGAGGCAGGGGTACTACGGGGATCATTCCGGAATGTTAATTTCTTTCCTGGCGCGCATTTCAGACCTAGAGATCTTGGCTGGATATTATCGTAGAGGTTGTCACGTAGAAACTTTAAAATCGTAGGTATATAATTCTAAGAGCGAGATTTTTTTATCGAGAACGAATTTAAAGGGAGCGAGTACTTCATGGACGAATACAGGATGTTATATATCGGGTGATCGAAAAGAACTGCAGACAGTTTAAATTGGGCGCTTTAAGTTTTTAATGTTTTTTACTTAAGGAATTGGCAAACATGTTTAGAAGGTAGTTTATTTATGCATTAGTGATTAAATTGATCCACCACTGCTGTTACATAAATGACATATGGTATATTATCAACCTCATAAATGTTTAGTTTTGCGGGAAATTCAAACTGTCTGCACTACTTTTCGATCACCCGGTATAAGTATGCAAAATAAAATTGGATACTAGAGGGGATAAAAAAACAAGTACTTTTTCCAAATAAACCGAGGGTCTAAAGTGTTTCGTTTGGGAGCCACCCTCAAAGAAGTGGTGAAATTTGCATTTCCTTTTTAATTTTTTTCACATTAACCATAAGAGCTACGTATTTCAGCACTTTTTTGAAGGTGGCTCCCAAACGTAACACGTTGGACCCTCGGTTTATTTGAAAAAAGTGATTATTTCGTTCCCCTCTTCCACCCAATTTTTTTACATACTGATATGTAACACCTATGCGGTAGTTACATTGTTCTAGTTATCGAAATTACTAGCTTTTTAAGCAGAATCAGAAAAAAATTTACGCCATAATGGCACAAAACTTATGTTTTGGTTAAATGAGAATCACAGATTTTCCACGACAACGTAAATGTGCCTGCGAGTGCATCTTTATGCCCTCAAAAAATCAGAATTGGACAGTTCGAAACATTTGGATCAAACTGTACCTACCCAAAATTCTTAGTCAACATATTTTTATAAATTTGTGAATAAATTTCACTTGTAATTGACGATCACAGATAAGAGTATCCGCGCGAACAAAGAAATGCGATAAGGCAGTAATGCTCCACCTCACCTGTTATTCGTTTACCTAAACGGTCCCATTTGGCGGTAACGCGCGTAATATCGAACAGTGTAGTGCTCTTCTTTCAATGGCACCTTTGAATGGTTTTTCCCTTGGTGAAAATGAAATAATGAGGCAATGAAATAATGAGGCTTAGGGGTAAGTTTTTCCTTTGATTAATTACGGTGCAACGTTAAAACGTAACTAAAAGTACCTAACAGATCTTTTTTTAGTAAATTTGGTTTTTTTAATCCAAGGTTTTAGTCCATAACAGTAAAAATAGGCATTTCGTTACGTGACAAATTTAGTTTTAGTCACACATAGGGTGTCGTAAAAATCCAAAAAAAGTAATTGTTAATTAAATGAACTAACTATTAGGTACCCATCGCAAATTTTATACCTTCTTCCTATTGTTATGCGAATATCAAATTAGACACGTGTACAAAGATGACGCGCCACGTCATTAACAGATGTGTCCGATGAAGCCAGTCCAAAGAAGTTATTTGAAAATTACTGTTGTATCTTCCTACCTATAGAATGAATTATCTCATTTAGTAATTTCTGATTTCATACTCTTCGCGCACCATAAGGCTCAAAAACGTCGTCGAATAAGTAAAAAGTATCAATGAAACTTCTGTTTTCAGTTATATTGTAACTCTGCTGTTCGTACGCCCATTAAAGTTTCCAGGAACGAATTTTCGTTTCTAACCAACCTCGTAGCCAACTTTCCTAGCGCAAACTTTCAGGTTTTCATATTTTCTGGCAGGTTCAATTTTACTGGCGTGGAATTAGACGGTCAGCATATATAAGACGAAAATTCGGGAGGCAGGGGTGCTCCGGCGAAAAATCTATATAGGTCTTTCTTTGGTAAAAAATAAAAAAACCTTTTGTGCAAATGTCAACTATAAATGGTTGCGCATCTACAGAAATTATTTTTGAATGTACATTGTGTCCCATTTTTACGGTGTCAATACACAGCGGATTTTTTTAGATGAAACATCGATCGTCGATCATTTTTTAACCTCTGCATGGAAACCTATTCACCTTTTTTTTGCCAATGTTGCCATATTATTAATTTCTTTCCGAATAATTCTCTCACTTTGATAAATCGTAGCGACCTTGATTTTAAGAAATACATTTGCTCAATACACTTGGTAATGGGAAAGTTGAATTTAGTGATACAAGGTGTTCACAACAAAAATTTCCATGTTTCAAAGTGCCATAAATTTATGATTTACTGCAATATCGTACTCCTTATTTCGTAATAAAATTCTTTAAAAAGACGAGTTTATCTTTTTCGCGATTCGCCTTTTTAATTAATTTAATTTTACTACCAAATAGGGAGTACACTTGCAGCAGATAATTTATTAGTGACAGTTGTTTACTTTCTGGCACTTTTTCTTTTTTATTATCACGGTCTACATCAGTTTATAAACATGTAATTGTAATTATAACTATTTTTTGTGAATAATATTGAATAACCTAAAAACTACGGGGTTTAGGTACAGGACACTACATATAAAAATTGAAGAGCACACAAAGTACTATCGAATAGAGAAATAAAATAGTGGTAGGTCCATTTGAAGAAGATAGTTATGACACTTTGAAATTTGGAAACTTTACTATTTTTTTGTGAACACCCTGTCTCACTAAATCCAACTTTCTTATTACCAAAGTGTTTCCTTTTATTTAGATTAACATTATTGATCAAATATATTTCTTAACTTTAAAATGAAGAAAAAATTAATAATTTGGTGACATTAACAAAAAACCAAAGAGTGAGTAGGTTTCCATCCAGGTTAAAAAAATGACATCGAAAGAACTAAAATGGTGTTCCATTAAAAAAAATCAGTTGTCTATTAACACCGTAAAAATGGGACATCCTGTACATTCAAAAATAATTTCTGTAGATGCGCAACCATCTATGGTGGACATTTGCCCAAAAGGTTTTTAATATTTTTCACTAGGTGTGAGCTAAGAGAGACCAACCCCTGTATAAGAGCGAGATATTTTTGAGTCCAGGGCGAATTATCGGGAATTTTCCGAAGAGATTTTCCTTCAAATTTATACGATTCCTCAAATTCCTCCATGTCGTCGAAATCTTTTCGATTCCTCCATACATCATTTCACTAGAGGGTGCTATTAATTCAAAATGTTGTGAAGAGGTCCCTTTTTACGGCATTTCCTTAAAAAGAAAAAATGCGCCATGTGACCATTTTATATTTCCGTCTGTCCGTCCATCTGTCCGTCCGCCCGGTCGCTATTAGATTTTTATCTTAAGAGCTATTGTTCTACTTTTTCGCTACTTGGTTCGTTATGGTGTCGATCCTCGAGATAGCCCGAGGGCTGGTAAACATTTTTGCGTAGGTATTTGAGGCACGCTAACCAATACTTCTCCAATAATACCCAAACACAGAATTGGCAGAGGAGTAGCGGGGCTAAATCAACCCTTATATTCTTAATGCTTCTACCATCATGGCTAAAATTTAAAGAAATATGGGTTTCTGAAGAATCTTTAACAGACTCTGAAGAAAGCGAAAAAAGTCCTTAAAGCCTTATTCGGTAAAGATCTTCTGAAGAATTTTTAAATAATCTATCTACAACTTTTGTAGAATGTGTCTAGATTCTCTGATGGATTTAGCGTCATTATCTACTAGTGTTAATAAAACTTGAAACTTGAATCAAAATTTCATATATTCAAGAATATTTTTTCCAGTTCCGAAAGCACCAGATTTAAAAATTAGTCTAAATCGAATTCTCAACACTGTCCCCCTTTTTAATCTAAAATTTTAAAATTTTCGTGGGGTGGGTGTGCTTACAATTCAGAGGAGTGCTAGATAGTGGCAATTTTTTCTTGCTATAAATTGTCAAATTATTAATAAAAATCGATTTGATTAAGGGTTTTCCCAAATAGTACACAATATTATTCTATACATGTAGATCGCTCGGTATTGTACATGCTAATTACATGATTATCCATCAGTCTGCACTTCTCTGTCTAGTCCATTAGCTATTTGGCCACTCCACCTAAAGGGATGAGATGAAAGACTTAAAAGTGGGGTAAAATTTCGTCCTTTTTTAAAACAAGTTTATGTAAATTTTCCACAAATTGAGTTAGTAAGGAGTGCAAGTAGTTGAAAAAGTTTAATAATTCATGGGAACTTCGTTCTTGTTTTATAGAATTTTACACTTTTCATTCGTCGGGTCTTTGGTTTTTAGGTGGTGATTTTTCCGAGAGGAGTGTGTGAAGAGGGCGAGGGGCAAAAGCGGTAAATTACACTCTCAAATTAAACTAAAGGAATTTGTATTGCTTTATAAAAGTCATAGCTGAAATTTTAGCCTCGCAGCTGCTCAAAAATGTAATCTATTGAATTAAAATTTGTTCGGGAAATGTAAAAACGTATTGTTGCATTATATGTACCGGGTGGTTCAACTTCAAATTTGGGGCTCACCATTGTGATCTCCGTAACCGTGAGAGATGCAGTGTAGGTTAAATGGGGACAAAGTTGTCCCTTTTTGTGACTAAAAAACGTGAAATTTTTGAAAAATCTGAGAATCTGAGATATCACAGAAAATTTTTCCTAGCTTAAAGGTTGGATCTGTTATCAGAATTTTCATAGCATGTTAAATCTATCCAGTTTCCTCACTTGAATATTATTTGGAATTCCTCTAATCTAGCAGTTTCGCTTAAGCATTAATTAATAATTAGCTGATAGTGCCTTGTTTTAGAACTTCTTAACGGTTTGTCTTTTGTTTCAGATTCCAGAAGGGCAGCCTCATAAAGGTAGGATTTTTCCATTTTATGCATGCGTTATTGAATTTTTTTGTGTATTTAGGTGGGGGGGAGTGAATAGTGTTTAGAGTGACTAAAGAAAAATCATACAGGTATGTAATAATTTTAAGTGACCTTCGTGATACTAAATGAGTTGTGTCTATTCTGACAGCCATTATCATCAGTTTACTTTACACCAATCAGTATGACTACGCATTCATAGCCATGCCAGTTTGTTTAAAGTAAAAGGATTCTTCCATGAAGAACTTTCCAGCCCATTTAGTATTACACGAAGATCAGCTTAAAGCAAGGTAAGTAATTGAATCATAAGTTCGCTTATTAACCTTTTAGTTCATGAAAAAATGTCTCTCATAGGACAAAAAATGAGTGTAGATTTGTATGGTTAATAAACGAACAGATCTGATCATTGGTTTTTAAAAGCTTGATTGGCCAAATAGGCCTACTTACTTATCTTTTCGATTGTTCGCAGGACTGGTGATCACCTTACTGCAGGACATGGCACGCGACTTGGGTCCAACTTCAGTGATGGATCAAATCTGGTTCAAGACTATCCTCGATTTCATTAAACTTGGCTCAGGTGAATGCGGTAAATACGGCCACTGTCTTTCATATAATCCGAGTTTTGGTATTTAATTACCAACTGTCGACAACATGACCTTATACTTTTTCATTTGTTTCAGTATCTCCAACTTGCATCTTTCCCAGTAGTTCGCGGGTTGTCCTATCTGTAGTACGGGCCCTTCCTAGGCGAGACGGAATTAATAAGGCTAAAGGGTATGTATTTTCCTAGGTATTTTCAATTTCAAATGTAACCCAAAAGGACTACAGCCAATGAGCAGATCCTTTTGCGTTAGACCTGATTTGATCTGTTATGGTCTTTTCATCTTGTGAATTACTAACCATAAAATGATCTCTTTAACGTATTTATTTTGTTACAGATTCCAGAAGGACAGCCTTATAAAGGTAGGATTTTACTTTATATGCATGTTTTATTCCATTTTCTTTGTGTATTTAGCAGTGGGGGAAAAGTGAACCATAGTGCAAATAGTGACTAAAGTTAAAATCAACGATTAATTTTCGCGGATTGTCGTCATTGTGTAATTGTTGAGTTGTGGCCATCTTCCCAGACTATCACCTTGGCTAAGTAAAATTGGCTACAATGATTCTTTGAATGGTCTTTATCGCGACAAAAATCCGTTTGCTTCATTGAATCAGTATGACCATGGATTCATAGCCATACAACTTTCGTGAAGGAAATCAATTTGCTTTGCGGTACAAACTATAAAGAAATATTGCAGCCAATGACGAATTGCTACTGTGAATGTCTTCGGGGATAGGTGCAACCCACTATTACACGAATATCTGTTTTTTGGTGAGTATGGTGAGTGAGCGAGCTCTTTTTTTTAAGAACATACTAATCTCGTCTGTTGTTCTCAGGTCAGGCCACTAGATACACCGGTGATGACAGATCGGATTACTTCGACCCTTGTGAAGAATCAAGCTTTAAGACAACGAGGTGAGTAATCTTCGATAATTTTCCTTTTAAAAAGCTCTTTCTGCTGATCTATAAATTGGTATTTTTGCTCGGATTCAATTTTTCATTTGATCTACATTAACGATTGTCTAAAAGGTAGTTACTCATTTGGAAATTGATTTTTAGTGTCATATCGGACACAAATTACAATGTCGCCAATCCGACCTTATAAGTCTTGGGTGATTTATAACATTTCACGTTTCAGTTATTGGAAATGGAAATGGGTCGCCGTTGCTGTATTCCTGCAAAGTAACCAAATGGCTAGTGCTAAAGGGTAAGTTTTCACTGTAATGCAAGCATAAGCGTAAAGTCTAATCAAAATAGCACTAGATATAGTCTTCCTCAGTAAATGAAAATGGCAATCCTTTTTAAAACTTAAAATGTCATTATCTGCTCTCTCTCTTGGTAGCTTTTTTGTTGCAGTGCTTCTAGTCCTTATTACATTTAGAAAAAAAGATTTTTAAAATTTTAATTGTAACTCTTCTCTTTGTTCTAGATTCCAGACCGGCAGCCTTATAAAGGTAGGATTCCTTTTTCTTTTAAAGCTATATATTGCATTTTTCCTGATTTGTATTTTATGAGTTGAATCAAATTGAAGACTAAAAGGAAAATAAGCGCCTTAACTATATGTGATATACTATATTATTATAACCACCCTCAAATTGCTTCTTTTGACGTGTATATTCGCTTTATATTATTAAGTAAGGCTGCGAATTCACAGCCTAACCAATTTAAGTAAAGTTTTTTGTTCAAACAGGCTAAGCCCAAAGTAGAACAAATACACAAAATAATTAAACATAATTAAACACGCGTGCGTCAACGATTAAGGAAAAAAATATAACAATTATTGACTTTGACTGAGTGTCAATAGGATTCGTTTCGTGGTTACTCTGTTCTATGCCAGTTTCGATTTGTTTCTAATTTACTATCTGGCTTGTACAGGGTGGTCCAAATTGGACACTTTCTTATGGAAACACACTTTATTGTAAGAGATAAAATATATATAAAATAAACTCAGTGGCGCAAACATAATTCGGCTCTCTAATCGTTTGGTCACTAGGGGGCGTTTCTATAATTTAGTCGTTTACTTTGAAGCCCCATAACTGTCTTATTATTAAAGAATTGATTTTAACAAACTGTTTCTTCAATTTTTTATGTAGAATCCATCGCGATATGTGCAGGGTGTTTATTTTTATACGGCCCTAAACTACATTTTTTTATACGGACCACCCTATATATTTTGGAGTTTTGGAAACAGTTCCTAAATTTTGATCTATCATATGTTACATTCTATATATATACAGCGTGTCCCCGGATTCACTATACGTGTAATTGATCTGAATCTCGCTTTGATGTTTTGGGGTCCCGGCCTGCTTTGTCTGAAAAGAATTTCAAACACATTTTTACTTTTTAAATTTCAAGATGGCCGTGACAATTGACAAAAAACGATATTATGTTGAGGGAAAGTGCCGTTTCGGTCAATCATACGGAAAACTGTAATTAACAAAAGTTGTTTAGAATATGAAATGATGTCCAAATGCAAAATTTGACAAATATCGAATCACTTTGATCTGTGGCAGCCAAAGAAACAAGTATTCTGTGTAAATAAAACAAATGAATTATTAAGATTAAAATGTCTAACAAACTGCTTTCCTGACCAAACAAGTTTTTATTTATGAATTTTTTGTAGCTATAGACGTTATTGAGTTTTAATTTCTTTTCCGACATTAAAACGTCTACTAATTAATTCTGTTTGGAATTTTTTGGAGCGAAGTAACGTGTTGTTTAGGATTCACTTTGTTGATTTCTAACGGAAATTTGTTCCGCGATTTCCGAAAACACGTAACGTTTGATTTTAGGACTCGTTCGACATTTGTATGTTTAAAGAATCAGAAAAATCTTCACAAATAGCTTTCTTCACTTTTTACTAAGACTGTTATGATTGACAACCCGAACGCAAAATAATAACGCTAGAATTCAACTGCCCCGAACTTAATTCATTCATTTTTTAAATCGGACTAATCCCCCCCCCTCCCCCTCTTAGCTTCTTCGTAAAATGTTGAACTCCCATAATTTCTAATTTTTCATTGGTAAGTGTCTCTTTTCCTACCAATCCTAGATGATTTTAAAGGTCGTTAATGAATCCCAGAACAAGTTGACTCAAAAGTGAGTTTATCTTCATTATCATGATGAATTAAGGAAGATAATACTATATCGCTACTAAAAAGGATGTAATTTGACCAAACACGCAATCTTTGAGGCGCTTCAAGTCATTAAAAACCAACTGCATAATATATTTTTGCGAAGTACTCGAAAAACTTAAATTCAAAATGTTCATTTGTTACAATTATGGCACGATATGAAATATGGCACGTATATTATGAATAGTTTTTGTTCTTGTTGCATATTTAGCAATAATTTAGCAACTATTCATTTTCAATGTATGTAGCAACATTGGTTATCTTAAAATGTGACTGAAATTTGCAATCCGTACTTATTTAGAAAAAATCTGTCACTTAACAGTTCTTAAATGTATTAGTTTTATTTATTATTTTACAATCTAAAATAGATGGTGGTAGCTAAGATGGATGTCCTTTCATGACAAAACTGTAGAGTGTGTATTATATCAGCTTCATGAAAAACTTAATTCAACCGGAAATTTCCAAATTTCGTAATTTATTTAGGTATTGACTTCAAATTTCAGTCTAGTTTGAACGTTTGCAGTATCTACATGCAAATTCAGAAATCAATAAGTTAACTCGTTCTATATCAAGGTGGGGCTTCCGCGTACTCAAACATCAACGAAGTACTAAGACATTCAATTGGACGTCGCTCCTCAAGCGTCTTAGCATGCTCGCATTACTATCAAAGAAGACGTGGGAGAAGTTCAGATTGGAATTAACAAAACAATTGAGCACTATGAAGTAAATACTGTATCGACAAAATCCGCGACCTTTCTTCCAGGGGCGTGACCGGGGCCCCCGCAGGATGAAGCTTGCGGGGGGACCGCTGGCCAATGAGGGGCACCGCCTTGGTCACTCTATAGTGAGAAACAGCGGATTAATTATAATTTAAATTATTAGATAGTTAGATTTAGCACCCCAATGCAACATTGGATTTCTTTAAGTTACCACAAAAAAAAGAACAATACGAAATATGGTAGAAAGCGCCTACATCATCTTAAACTAATCTCCGAATGCTCACCGGTGCCCGGTGTCACCAACGGTAAGTGAGAAACGAAATAGGTACGAAGAATCGCATGCGATTTTCAGTAGGGGAATTTTGGCCACTCAGCTCGTATTCGGAAACCAGACTTTTAATACGGCTCATATTCAATAGCACTGATCCTTGAACTCGTAGAAATCGGTGGACAAAGGTTTGACATCGCGAAGTAGACGAGGAGCAGACGGACAGACAGACGTGCAAAACCACACATAAGAGAAATCTATTTCTTTCAAAGAGTTCCCCTAAAAAGGGGCGCCGTTGGGAGATTCAGTGGAACCACTTGAGCCATTTGCGAATGGCCAACGCTCTACTCCACATTTTACCCTCACCAATAAAAAATCGGGAGATTTATTGAAACCGTATACTCTTTCCATCGACTTAAAATTACTTTCTCTTCTTTCAGGACTTTTCCATTCCTATCATCAACCACATTGCTACAAACAGCTCTTGATGATCTATCCCAGGTACCCTCTTTAATCCTTTGCTAAATAATATCGCTCCTTCCTATCTTATAAAGCTTTTCAATAGCATTACATTCATTTTTCCACCACCTTCCTTCCTTCGTCGACTTGTGGCGGCTTTAGATTCATTATTTGTTGGTCCAACAATTTCCCCACTTCATCCTTGTCCATAATTTATAATTTGTCTATGTTCCGTTTTCTTTCTTTCCGTGTTCTTTTCACGATTTTAAGTCTAATTCTGATGTCTGCCATAAGCAGAATACGGTCACTATAAATATCGGCCTTTTTCCTTCTCCTTATTGGTTTTCTTGAATGTCCTCTTCGTATACTGTCCACTCCGGAGATCCGAGTTGGAGACTATTTTAACTCCGCAAAATTTAATATTTCACCTTTCTCTGGCACTTATCGGGAGATATCGTATAAAGGTCTCTAATGTAGTGGTTTCCCCTGACCTTCTCCATCCCGACGCCGTTGATCTCAAGAATTCTTCCGTCTTTGGAGTGGTTTCTCACTTCCTGTGCACCGTACCTAGATCCACTCATACTCTACACTTTTTTTTTACGGAAATACATGTTTTAAAGCACCAGAAATCCGAATCAAACAAAATGTCAATAGTGTCGGTCTGTCGGTCCGCCTGTACTCTAATTTCCGGCTAAACGGATGAACCGATTGAAACCAAATTTAGTACACGTATTTATAAGCATAAAAGGGAAGAATCGCGCATGCGCAGGTGTGAGGGTAGTTTCTGTGCTAGCCACAGCAAATTTTTTACGTTACGTTCACGTTTACTTCTCAATTTCTTTTTCATGTTCATCTCAAGCTCCTCAGATTTCTTCTCAAGCCTCCCTAAAGTTCTTCTGAAATTCCATTCATATTACACTTATGCTGCCCTCAAGTTCCTCATAAGTGACTACATCCTAAGTTCCTTTCTAGCCCGTCGCCTTAAATTCCGACAATATCTTTCCAACTCCCCATCAAATTCCCGTAAATTGTGAACAGTATTCAGATTGTCATTCCAGCCTATGTCTAAGTGTAGTAAACAGTAAGGACCTTTGCACGCCCATTTAACAAAATCCACCATTAATTTAATTATTATTGCTAAACTTATAGAGGCTTCTTGACCTAACGAACGCACGCTGTTTAATTTAAGTTTGCATGACAGTAAGTAAGGAAGTTTGTAAAATACTTTTAGGTTTCTCCTTCGTTTCCCTACAGTTACTATTCTAGGCGGCGCCGTCGTACCAGCTTTTGTCATTAGCCATAGAGTTTCGTGCAGTAAAAAAGGCCGCGCAGTCATCTACTCTAATGTAATGTAGAGGAAGTTATTCCTTTTGCTTTGTTGTAAATTAGTTTTACCTTTGTATACCTTTCGGTGCCTTCTTCATTGACGTTAGTAGTTTCCAATTTAACAGAAGAGACATATTATTGGGATTAGAGGGACAGAATTACCTTAGCTTTCCGCACACTCTACATTTCTCCATTCATTGAAATGACTTCCGTTAGTAAAACCTTCCCAACTCGTTTAACGGCAATAAAAGACAATGGCATCTCTATTTAGTAAAAGTAACCATTAACCTACCTTCTTAAGGGCGGCACTCGTGCTTTCCAAAATCTAATAACTTCACCATAGCCCAGAAAATTGCAGAATCTACGCGACTCTCTTATTTTGTAAACTAAACTTGGACACATTCATCGGTTGACAAGTAAGCTTTTAGTTTTCACATTTGTCACAGCCTTTACAAAGTTCACATCTAATCCAGACCAATGGCAATACTTTTAATTAATGTTATTCGTCAGATTTTTCATCAAACTCATCATCGGTATGTGCCGTAATTGACTGTGTTGATGGAATTGCGTTAATGGGTATTGACACTTCGAAAAATTAGGCCGTCCCCGGTCAATTGTCTCCGTAATCTGCTAGTGTTAACGCCTTAGTTACATTTACACAGGTTGTAGAAAATAAATTTTATTCTGTAACAATTAATTTTTTGTAATTAAATAATTAATACTACGGCTAGCTCAGTATTGAATTAATTTTCAGTTACTTTTACCTTATGGAGGGTTGTTTCTTTATCTCCACTGATTAAATCCGACAATTAAAACCCGATGCTCTGATTTGATGACTCTCAAATAAATACTCATGGATTGTTTGAATATATTGCTGAAATTAATCTCGTTCTAACTCTAGCGTTCTTTACATTTTTTGCGATTTAAAATGTTGATGTACTTCATGTAATTAATACAACATAAAGTGTAAACCCTCTGCTCACGTCCAAATCGTTACCTATATTTTTTAATATCCGTAATTAATCCAACCCATGGTACAACATTCTATTCAGAAACAAAGAAAGAATGGTATGACTGAACTTAAAATTCAACTTGCGCTACTCGTTGAAAGTGAATCTCGAAAGATGGTTGATGAATTTGAATCCAGAACAAACTGTGGTACAGGTTTTCCGCAGTTTATTAGTTGAAATTTGATTTATTTAATGGAATAGCTATCAATGTGCCGCAGTATGGAAATTACTCTTATAAATTCGGATTTTGACAGCCAGCAAAAGCACGAATTAATTATCTTTAACCCTTTTACTGGTTGCCGGTTATTTATAAGATTATTAACAAATCGTATTAAACAAATTTGGTGCACAAGTTTGATTTTTATACTGGTTTTTTAACATAACTAGCCACTCCAAATATAGCGCAATGAAACTTTATGTAATTTAACCCCGGCGCCTTAGTAGTTTTACGCAAAAACGTTACTCCGATAGTGCAACGAAACGGAAATATTTCGTACGCCTTCGAACTATATTTACGGTTAAAAATAAATCCGCTAGCCCATCGCATCTGCCACGCAATGAAGTTCTTACTACATATTATTAGTTTTCTTGTTGTGGCAATTCGTAAGAAAGTTAGAAGCTACCCACGTCAATAAATTCGTCGAAATGGCGGTACAGTTTCTCTTGTGATTCAGTAATTTATTTAAACCTTCGAACTAAAATATAACGATGACGTGAACTCGACTCGACTTTCAATTTAATACAAATGTTACGCGCTTAACCTACGTTAGACAGCTTGGTGAAGAATGTCACTCTTCCACCATATTTCGCCGATATGAAAAACCGAAACGGCCCCGAAAAGAACCCGGCTTTGGCTGCTTTTAGCGAAGAGTACCGTTTTCCATTCCCGTAGCGACGGTTTTTTAAACCGGCAACACTGTAACGTTTCGCTCTTCTTGAACACTTGCTTCTTATCATAGTGTGCTTTATTTTTCTGAATAGTAATTCCGTTCTCTTTCCTTATGAAGCGGTACATGTATGAAATTTTTTGCTGAGCTGAGCAAAAAATTAAAAAAGAATGACAGCTCTGAAGAAAAAATGAGCAGAGAAATTTGTGGAGATGCCTCCCGAACTTCTAACTGACTTTTCTCGTCATCAATTGAGTGTAGACGTCAGGGGTGGTGCGCAGCTTCTAGACACTTTTCGTCTGAGCATTTCCAAAGCGCTTTTAATGGATTCAGGAGTGATACTTTACTGGCAATGGGAGAAGAAAAATTTCTTCAGTATTACAATTTCTTCTCATGGGTCTACGGAGACTATCTAAAATTTTCTCAAAACCCCAGACCCAGACCCAGCCCTATTTACAATGATAATTCATCCCCAATTGTCCTAGTCATGGCGTTAGAACTCAACCTTTGGGTCCTGAAATTTCCCATTTTTACCCCTGGAAAGCAGTTGATGACACCTGAAAAATCAGTGCTTTTGGGGGCTCCACTTACAACTGAATCAACCGAAAAAGTACTTGAGGATAGCATCACACAGTTTATAAACATGTCCTCCAGGTTGTATGACATATCATCCGACTCCGCATTTTTCCTACTCAGAGCCTCAATCTCCATCCCATACCTGAATTTCTTTACGGGAGTGGTTCTTACTTGGAATCACAGATGCTACTTGGCTTCAGTACCGATGACTTTAATCATGGAACAAGTTGATAGAACTAGGCTTTGGAATGAATAAATTTTAGGATAGGCAAAATATTAATAGAAGAGAAAATGTGTGCCAATGATACCTATACAGACTGGACCTTAAGATACAAAAAACGGGTACATCCCTAATGGTTTGCATCCCCATTCTACAAAAAGATTTTACCTCGTTCCCCCGTGGGGAATTAAAAAATCTAACCATTCACGTAAATAGCAGTAGCCAAGTTAACTGCACAATCATGTTGGCAACAAAGTTTTAGAAACTTTACAAATTACTACATCAGGCTATTCAACGGTTCGGATAGAGCGAATTTGATATTTAACGAATTTCAAATTTAATCAGTTATAACCAACAACGCATTTATATGCATTAACTGCATGAATAATGTAATCGCAAATAAACGGTGTCTTTTATTATTGGAGTGAGTAACCATGGAAACGCTGTTTGCTTTCACCTCTAGGGAGGAATGTGTATTTTACAATCGGTATTCATCAACTTTCACTATTTTAATATAAGCGCTTTGTAAGGAACATATAGTTTCGGAAATTTACATGGGGAGGGGCGGCCCAACGTTGGGTATTCGCATGTTTGGTACAATGAAGTACACGTTTTCATGGCAAATTTCCCTGGAAGGTAACGTGCATCAATGTAACATTTCAGAAGTGGGATATTTCAAGCTGCACCAAACCATGTTCTGCTTAGTAATTCAATTAGCTTTACTTTCGTTAACAAAGTGAAGAATGATAGTTCTGGTATCTGTTTATTTTTTGCAGTATTTCTCGAGCCTGCTATTAATTTTACCGGTTTGAAATGCTTTTTAGGCAGTTTTAGGCATATTAAGTATGTGGCTGACACGAATTTATTACAGTAAAAGCCGGCGAGTTTCACCCAACACAATGTGATGACAGTTTTGGCATACTTTTGATGCGTTTCTACACTAATATTTATAAATTGCACGCAGGTACAAACGTATTTTCACGCCGTTTCTTTTAAGGTGTAAAGCGTCATTGCCTTCATGTAAACTTAATTCTGCCATGAAAGGACTGCACGTAAAAAATAATTTATTTTCGGAATTCGAACCGTACCTAAGATCGTTATCGACTCTTTTTTTACCCTCAATTACCTACTACAATCATAAAGTTGCTACTGTGTAATATATATAATAAATGTTATTATATACAATTAGTTGTGTGATAACTTGGAAGATATATTGAAAGAACAACCAAAATTCGACCCCTTTTTCTGGAAAATCAAGTATTTTTCGGAGAATTTCCAAAACAGTTCAAATTTATTTGTGGGGGATGACATATACAAAAAAACATTCCGAATCTCTACCCCTTTGGATGTTACAGCAACCCCCTCAAGAATTTTAAATGGCCTGTGGGGTGCCGCATCGCGATTGTCCCTATAACAACACAGGGACAAGTACAACATAGGGAAAATGTATGCTTTGGATGAGACTTTACGAGGCAGTTGGCGGCACTTGCGATCGGAGGGGGTATTTTAAACGCTTGTAAACAACCCTTAACCCTCTCAAATGGGTCCATAATGGCGGCTGTCACTTACCAACAGATGTAGAAATGTAATGAGCATGCGCCAGGCACCTTCCGTAACTCTGCAGACGAGAAATTTCAAAACGGCCCTAACTTAAAAAACATGCCTCGTATTTTTAAAAATAGGGCGAGTAGATCAAAAGTTATAGATTTTTTAGAAGACTTTGAAGAGATTTTAAAGAAACTTTGAAGCGACTTTGAATAGATTTGGAACAAAAAAGAAACGGCTGTATCTTTTGATCTACTCGTCAGATTAAAAAAAATAAGTCTCATCCACACCCTACATTGTCCCAATGTTGTACCTATCCCTGTGTTGTAGGCACAATCCCAGTAACTAAATATCTTCAATGTATATTGTACATTTTGATTAATGTTAGGGGTTTTAGGATCCATTTTATTAAGATTTCAATCTAATTTGGAGCTTTAAAGAAAGTAAAAAGCTTTTGGTCCAAAAGCCAACCCTAGACTACATGGCAAACTAGACGAATGTCAAACGTATGCGATATGTACAATTTTGATTGCAAAGTGACATTTGTTTGAGTGTTCCCTTTCAACAGTGCGCCGAATTATTTCGTTTGTCGTTAATTTTTATCAATTTGAAAAACTTTCAGCAGCTTTCGTCACTCCTACAATTGCAAAGAATTATTTACCAAATTTTTAATTAACTTCTGGCATAATCCTGGGCACGAATAAAAAATTTGACCTATCTAGGTGGTAATATTACGAAGCTCTGGATAGGACACATAGGAAATTATTTTGTAAATTACAGTTGTAACTGGGAATTATACTAATTTACAGTTGTAACTGGGAATTAGTTTA
Source organism: Photinus pyralis (assembly GCF_008802855.1). NCBI lineage: Eukaryota > Metazoa > Arthropoda > Insecta > Coleoptera > Lampyridae > Photinus > Photinus pyralis. Next base: position 31,081,333 of record NW_022170738.1, on the reverse strand, counting down.
TAATTTACAGTAGTAATTGGGAATTACACTAATTTACAGTTGTAACTGGGAATTATCCTTGACAGTTACAACGGTAAATTAGTTTAATTCCCAATTACAACTGTATATTATAAACTAATTCCTAGTTACAACTGTAAATTAGTATAATTCCCAGTTACAACTGTAAATTAGTATAATTCCCAGTTACAACTGTAAATTAGTATAGTTCCCAGTTACAACTGTAATTTACAAAATAATTTCCTATGTGTCCTATCCAGAGCTTCGTATAATTTGGACTCGATTAAACACAAAGCTAATCATTTACAGATAAAAACAAATTTATTAATCATATCATATCAATAAATTATCAATCAATCAATCTGAAAGAAAAATAGACAGACGAGTGTTCCTTTTCAACAGTGCGCCGAATTATTTCGTTTGTCGTTAATTTTTATCAATTTGAAAAACTTTCAGCAGCTTTCGTCACTCCTACAATTGCAAAGAATTATTTACCAAATTTTTAATTAACTTCTGGCATAATCCTGGGCACGAATAAAAAATTTGACCTATCTAGGTGGTAATTTTACGAAGCTCTGGATAGGACACATAGGAAATTATTTTGTAAATTACAGTTGTAACTGGGAATTATACTAATTTACAGTTGTAACTGGGAATTAGTTTATAATTTACAGTAGTAATTGGGAATTACACTAATTTACAGTTGTAACTGGGAATTATCCTTGACAGTTACAACGGTAAATTAGTTTAATTCCCAATTACAACTATAAATTATAAACTAATTCCTTGTTACAACTGTAAATTAGTATAATTCCCAGTTACAACTGTAAATTAGTATAATTCCCAGTTACAACTGTAAATTAGCATAATTCCCAGTTACAACTGTAATTTACAAAATAATTTCCTATGTGTCCTATCCAGAGCTTCGTATAATTTGGACTCGATTAAACACAAAGCTAATCATTTACAGATAAAAACAAATTTATTAATCATATCATATCAATAAATCATCAATCAAGAAATCTGAAAGAAAAATAGACACTCAGGGTTAACGATCAAAAACCACGCACACGCGAACGATAGAGACACGTTGAATTTGAACGAAAATTCCAATTACTGTAAAGTTAATAATCCTTAACATCTGGTCACATGGCGCACATAAAAGACAAACACCAAGCTGATGGTGCTTCTAGAACTTCACTTCTTTACATTCGCTTTAATCTCGATTTAAACACCACTAGCTTTGATAAATTTAGACGTAAAGGTGTTTTTTATTTGGACGATAATTACTAACCTAAATGTAATGCTATTTGGTATGGTTAGAAAGCATTTTTTCAGAGCTTTCCAACGACTGTCACACATGGGAGGGGGGGTCACTATTTAAGATTTAAAAGTTGGGGTGGCTGGGGCGCAGGGAGGAGGTGCGTCGCCAACTATGTCATTGTGATTCCCCCTCCGAATTACCGAAACGGATTTTGATTTTTTTAAATATCTCGTTTATTTACTAAGACATGGGGGGTGGTAAATTTTCAAATTGCCACCCTGTATAGAAAAGATAATAAATATGTAATTTGAGAAGTGTGAAATATTTGGCCCTATTTCCAAATCGAAAGGCATGGATAGAATTTCTCGATCAATATTTTCATGCTCCAGCCAACAACTAAAGTATAGGGGGATTGAGGGCGTTTTTAGGTGGGTTCAGAAAACAAATGTATGCAATTTACAGCGCGTATAACCTTTTTACGCTTTTGAAAATGGTTCAACCTGGTGTCAATCTAAACGAATATTAAAATAAAGAAGCTCTGGGGCTGATTTGAGGACAGTGCAATAATTTTTATAATAAAGAGACACATGGAACCTAACGAAAATTTTTACCAGGGTTCCAATTGCTCAACACTGTTTAAGGGAAATGTTTGAATTATATCCTTCAGTTTTTACCTTTTACTTTCTGAAAATGACATTTACATTATTAAGGCAGAGTGAGGTGAAACATGGAACACTTTGAATACAAATGTGAGGTTTATTCGAGTATTTTTTGTAACTTTTTCGACAATTATCGGCGGTTTATCACAATTGTAATAATTTGTGTGTATTAAAACGCATTCTCCGGTTAATAACTCGAAAAATTTTACGCAACATGTTTAGATTTCCCGAACTGCCCTTATGATTCAGAACTACCATTCGGAAAACAAAATAACTAATTCAAATTTTCAAATCTAGATTCCTTCTTAATTGAAAATTTGCGATCTCTGCTCGTTGAGAGATTTCATCTATTTTTTCAAAGGTGAAATGATCCCCTCTTTAATTACTGAGCAAATATTTTACTCCCACACAAAATGGCGATGTCTAAATTCTCTATTGGTTAGTGTCTTTCCTACTACCGATCCTGTCGTTAATCAATTCCACTCGACTCCAGAACAAGCTGATTCAGAAGTTTCCACGTTGACTTTATCTCATGATGAGTTAAGAAATTTACTATATAACCATTAAAAAAGACTGAATTTTGATCTGTACTCCCGCAATCTTGACGCCAAAAGCCCATTGAAAATAACTAATGCCTTAGGTACATTATCACGACCAAAATTTCTTTGGGACGACACTTCAAAACGTTGACACTTTTTTCCGCTTTAAAATTTACTTATGCTGCATCTATTCCGGCTTCTCAAAGACCTTTCATGAAATGCCATAAACAATTACGGCCAACACGAGTGATATGGAAGCGTGCTAATTTAAACACTAGCACATAAAGCACAATGCCGTAAGGCACAATGTCCTCATATCGCATCCAGCAATCGTAATATATCCCATTACGATTGATTTGGAAACGCATCCAACCGCAAGGTGGGAATTATAGGATAATATTTACTGAACGCCCTGCTCCATCGTACACCCACTTCTAATTGATGTTGACATTGTAATTATCCAACACTTTTGTAAGCGTTTACCCACGTGCATGTATAAAGTTAATCTTTGTCAGAAATCCTCCACTCCAGATATAAATTCATCCAGTTGGGAATCGTTCCAAAAAGGTTTACGTGTAACAAGTGGTTATTTGAGTTACATGAATGGCGAAAATTTGGAACACATAATTCAGTTACCAATGCTCAGATAATTGCCGGCATAATCTATCTATCTGCGTTATTTAAAAAAAAGGGTAACTAATTTGAAATACGCTCATTATTTTACTCTGTTAGGGTATCATATATCAACGTCAACTCGCATTTTTTGTAATTGTTCGCAAATGGAGTTTTCTGCCATTTTGTCGTAATGTAGGTATTGGAATTGTTTGTTATGTAACAAAGTAAAATACACTTAAAAACGTTCTTTTCCTACATCCTTTCCACTTTCAATGAAATGTTTTCCCAAAACGTTTTGTTTGTTTCCCGATGGAATCACCGGTTGAAGTATTCTATCCATATTTTTGACGACTGAATTGTAACCAAAATAAGCACCCCTTTCCTAAAAATGCTCCGCACTAAAGAGTATCACAAATCTAGCCACTGCCTTAACAATTTTACTAGCATCATGGACTGTGTGATCATTTCAAAGCCCATTCTATTCCAATAATTTCAAAACTAAGCAAGAATCTTATTTTATAGTCATGTATTAATGCTCCATTGGATTTTTTTAAGGGAGTATCAAATGCAATAAGATCTGAAAATAAAGTTAAATTTAGTCCCACTGTAATGCAAATTTGACATGTTGGAGCTTTTTTTTTGTTAATTTTACAAACATTTATACAGTTTGTTTATATAAATTATTCATTCTTTTATATTGTGTTTTGATTACGCTTGTGTACGCAATTTAAACGTTTGCTAACAGTATAAGCGTTTTTTCGCTTAGTCTAAATCCTTGAATTGAATCAACATATCTTGAGAAAAATTTGATACGAATTTGAATGAAACTAAAGGGGAACTCCATGAGGGTGCGTTGTCGGACATTTTCGAATAGACCTAATAGAAGTTTAGGCTTGAGTGAAACATGAAGTGAATATGACAACTTGGGAGGTAATTGAGAAAAACTTAAAGGGAACGTGTGAGGGTAAGTTGACAATTTTATTGAAACTTCAGGGGATATTCGAGGAGCTAGGGGGAAGCTGTAGTGGAATTGGGGTAGAAAATGATTTGAACTTCCGGAAAGAGGTACTTAAAAGAAAATTAAGGGAAACATGTAGAAAGTTTGAGAAATAGGGGATGCGAGTGGAACTTTAGGAAAACGTGAGGATTTTAGAGAGACTTGAGAGGTGGTCGAAAGGAATTTGAAAGAAACTTGAGAATTAGTTGAGAAGGAATATCTCCAGACTAATACTTTATTTATTATTCATAATAATATATCATTTGGTATACCGGGTGGTGCACGGTAAGTAGGAACATAGGGATTTAACATGGGAAATTAGTTATATGCAATATCCTGCCCTCCTGTACATTTTACAGAAAAAACTGTAGTTTAAAGTTGTTCATAATTAAAAGGTGCATGTTTTTACAAGTTTTATTAAGCTTGTGGTATACCTGCAAATTTAAAAATAAATTTCAACATTGCTGTTATTAGTAGCAATAGCCATGACTTTTGTTGTTTTATGAATTGCTAATCGTACTAGACAGTTTTTAATGAAGATTTTGAATATGGCATCCCGTTTTTAATACCTTTTAAGATGACGGAGACACACAGACGTGGTGGTTTAGTATCACATTTTTTCCCAAAAACACAATTCTCATTTTCTGCGAAGGGTGCTTTGCAAAAACGAAACGTTCTTTCGTTTTGAACAAAAGGTTGACTTATTTCAAGTAGTGTCATTTACGTTTGTGCTAGTTTTATTGCGAAATTATTAGTTATTCTTATGTATTTTGTTCTAATTTGAATTATAATTTTCTTGCAAAACGAAGGTTCAATTCTGTACAGATGAAAATCGAATTTTCTCAACACAGCTAATTCCCTGCCAACGCTGCAACCAGACAGATGGATCCAGCTGTCAAACTTTTGTTCACAATAAAATAACGTTTTGTTTTTCCAAAGCACTCTTCCCAAAAAATTAAAAATTGTATTTTTAGGAAAAATGTGATACTGCACCTCCATGTGTGATATATCGTTGTAAAGAGAAAAAAAGACGTAATCTCAAAATGTCAAAATTCAAAATCGCGCCCATAAGAAAAACTAAACGTGTGTATCCGTCATCTTAAAAGTTATTAAATACGGGATGCCATATTCAAAATATTCATTAAAAACCGTCTGAATAATGTGTTAATTAGAAATGTCTAGTACGATTAGTTTACCATGAAAAAATTAAAAACGAAAATCAGAAAGTTTCGCTTTTTTGCGATATTTTCAAAACTATTGATGATCTTTTAAATTTCTTTTCAAATTGTTATTCAGCACGGAAATTCGCAACTTTGCCCCCATTTAACCAACTTTCTATCTCTTAAGCTAAACGAGATCCCCATAGTTGTACTCGAAAAATGGACACCGTGTATATGCGGCTTCATAGCAAACGTGAAGAAAAGTGTGTCTGGCGGTAACCAGTTGTTAGGGCACGCCAATCGAGGTTATTGCGTTCAGAAAAGAGGGCCCGTTTCGGTTTTTCTAACGGGCGAGATTCAAATAGTAAAAGAGGTGGAAGAGCGCGAGGATGGTAAGCTAATTTTCGCGAGCCAGCCTGTACCAATTCGGGGACGCTAAGTATTATTGTTCTTCGCGTACCTGAAATGATACGTGCTTACTTGCGAAAATCAACTTACAATTCTCGCTCTCCTGCCTCTTTATCTATTTAAATCTCGAACCGAAGCTCTCTCGAAGTTAACCGCAAACAAATTACAGTAGATTCCGGGAAAAGAAAAATTCTCTAGCAGCCTGATTAGTAGCAAGTTCTTTCGCTTACGAGTTTGTGATAAACAAAGAAGTTTACCCAAAATCGTCCTGAAACCTTCATTTTCATGCCTACTTCTTGTCAGGAAATTTGAGTTTCTATGACAGAGGCAGAGCAGACTACGTGTCCTGTCGCTTGTCACATTACTGGCCGCACCCACCACTTTATCGGCCGCACCTACCACTTTACCGGCCGCACCGCCACTTTACCGGCCGCATTTGTGACATTTCTAATATCTATAATGATTCCTGTCATCACTGACAGATTGACATTATATATACAAATTGAAATGTTATATTAAAATACGATTTCGGGTAAAATGTTATACAAAACTCGTCAGTAAAATGACATTACTTACTACTTAAGGTTTATTGCATCCCTTAACTTATAGGCAAGTCTGGGCAATCTAAGACAACCCTTTGCAGAATACCAGCGAACAAATGGGTCGCGTTTACATCGTATGATTCTCCATACATGAATTTACAACAAATGTGCTTGTAAGTTGCAAATAGAGTTAGTTGGTAAAACGGACAATAGGTGAGCAAAAGTTTAAAGAGAAGTTCAAAACTGCCTAAAACACCTTTTATAATATCTACCTTAAATCCTCCAACCCTCATCGCCATCAAATAATAGAGAATTTTATCAATTCATGTCTAAACTCCAATTTTCGTGTAACACGCATTGGCGTCCTAATTATCTTCAGAAATATTCAATTGCAATGTTTGGCACAACCCTACTCAAAGGGGTGCAGTGCGTTTGAGAAAAAAAAGTCTTATATCGACTTCAAAGTTGGATCCTGAACGCTTAACTGATCATGTATCACTCACCCTGTTTACGAAAGAAGTTAATAACGATAAAGGCGAAACTGAATTCGGAATATTAGATTAGGGGTTGTTGGATATTTCTTGCAATGCGGCGGTAAAAGAAGGAGAGGTGATTGTTATTACGTTTATGCTACAGTATAGGTACAAATTTGTTAATTTTCCGCTATTTTGGCCCTACACACTGAACAATTCGCAAAGATCTGATAACATAATGGTGCCGTTGCAGCGCATAAAAGAGAAAACGAGTTAATCCAGTGAATGCGCTGCCGTTCTGGGTCACACTTCTGATTTAAAAGTAAGGCTTCGGTCTATATTATTTTAGTAAAAATTCTGGCGCCGAAACACCCCTACGCAAGTCAGTCTTCCGTAGCAGTTTTTTGATTCAAAGGAAAATTACACGAGTCCGAATTATATTTAAGTATTATGATTTCTATGTTTTTTTGTTTTTCTCAATTAAGTTATTAACCGCTTCGACAAAGAGCAACAAGTTTGTTCGGATTTTTAATGCAAAAATTTCGCTTATTCATTGAGACTTGACTTATTTGTAACAGCGCGGATATGCGTGACCATTTCCCATTTTGGGACACGAAACATTTCCGCACACATTTAGAAGTGAACTATGATTTATTGGGCACTATTTTAATGTTTAGTCATAAAAACGGATTCTTGAATGCGATTGGGCCAACATCAATCGCTATTCGAAGACGTCTAAGTGGACCCAAAGTAAATTTCAATCTTTTATGCTGTGAAATAATGTTTGATTTAGGCAATTATGCTTGTTGAACATAACGATGAAGCTGGACGAGTGCGTTCTCAAATCTGCTGTACAGCAATTCAGTTGTCAAGGAATATACAGCAATGTCAAAGTTCAGCGACAACTATGTAAGTTGAAAGGAGACTGACGGCAAATTTTGAATTTCTCTCAAATTGAGGTCGCAACAGTATGACAACAGGCAACTTACCAATAGAGCGTTTGTAGAGTGTTGAAGCAAATAAATTTTCGCGGTTATTGCAAGGATCACTTCACTACCACGAAGGACCAAGCTGGTCTGCCATGATGTCACACTGCACTAGAGTATAACCCTTGTCAAAGCCACCCTCCGTCTGCCGCCTTTTACAATGCAAGCGCGCCGCCGCCGCTAGAATCGATATCATCCACGCTACCCATTGCTTTAACCTAAACCAACAAGGTTGTTAATAATGATCTTTCTTTATCTTCTCATTCATTATAATAAACAACCGGGGGCGAAATATAGTAATAACGCGTAATAGTGGAGGAAGGCTGCAAATCAATGGAGGATAGCGCTGAGGCACAGTGAAATTATATCAATTTCTAATATACTCTCCCGTGCCTTTTTGGACTTAATCGCATTACGCTGAAGTGTTTGGCTGAGAATTAATATCTAGATTGGAATTGGACTCGTCGGTCGTCCAAGCCATTCGGAATTACCGAAGGCGAATAAATTTTAATAACCAATTTACATATATGATAAACCTTAAAATACACAACGACGCGGTGATTTTCTCGTTTCTCGAAATCGCAAACTTTGGCCGCAATCCCACCAAACATTCAATTTTGAATTATTCAATTTTGAATTCATTTACCCTCGCGATCAACTTCTCTGATGTCGTGCGGATGTTCCACGGTATTTTCACGTTAGAATTTCCGTTGCGAGTACGTAATTGTACGGCTATTCTGGTGCTTAATCTAAATTTTAAAAATACAGCCCCTTAAATATTAAAAACTTAGCTTCTTCGAAACACGCCCGTAATGTTCCGGCATAAAATCTTAATGGTAATCAATTGGAAACGTCGTTGTTTCAGATTTTAACAAAATACCTAGTTTTTGCGGAACGTGATGCTGAAGTGTAATATTGACATCGATAATGGCAGCTGCCAACAAGGGAACTAACATAATTATCAACTGTGAACAGTGGGAATAAGTTACTTTTTTAATGCGCACATGAATATTTGCGGGCCATTGCACGATCTGATTAAGGTGCAAACATTTCATTGCGCTAGAGTGACAAGTTACGTTAGAACAAATTTATTAATTAAAGTGCTAGATGCTAATAAAATTTATAACTAAAACGGCAACCGGTAAAAGGGTAAAAGACAATTAATTTGTGCTTTCTTTTGATGCAAACTCTCAGTTATAAGGGTAACTTTGGACATTTCCATACTGCGGAACATTGGTAATTTTTCCCATAAATAAACTAAATAATAACTAAGCAATGGTGAGAAACCTCAAGTATGGTTGTACCGATTTCTTCAACAATTTTTCGAGACTCACTTTCAACGAGTCACTAAATAAAGGCGTTCGACCATCCAATTTTCGAAATTTCTGCTAACCTTAGTTGAATGTTTTGCATTCTATAAAAACAAAGTCGCCCGTTTTTAGGAATTTTATATAAGAAATTTGCACTTAAAGTTATTCTATCATTCCTGAAGAGATCGATTTATGAGAATTTATGAAGTACATCAATCTAAGTGATCAATAATTTATAGATTACTAAGCTAGTTATGGTATAAATTATTTCATTACATAAAATATTTAACAGAGCCGTTGAGAATAAAATAATTTTAATAGTTTGAGTTAAAGACAGATCACTTAAATCCCTTCAGAGGACATACATTTCTTAATTAATTTTTCATGTCACCATTAACTCTGTCTGATGGTTAGTTTCCACGAAATAGTGAAAGCCTATTGATGTCTGCGTCTGCGTAAGAATTTGTGTAGCAGATACTATAGTAAAATTGGATATATAATATAATATAATAAGCGGAACCTTTTGGAATATGTTCGGGCACCTTCCAGGATGACACTCAAAAAAGTCCCACGGCCTCCCTAGTGGAATAGCCGAGATATCCCAGAATGTCAAATATATCGTTATGAATAACGCAATATTTTTTCATTCGGTCTCATTTTTTACATACAAGACATCTGAAATTTCCGATTTATTGTCCAGTGTCAAAAAACCTGCAAAAACTGGGATTTTCATATGGAAAAGCTAGAATGGGTTTAGAGCTATAAAATAAAGTTTTGTATTATGCACGACGATGAAGGGAAACTAACCATCTCGTGAATTAACATCATATCCCTTTATCGTCTTGTATAAATAACTATTTTTGAAAAATACATCAGTAGTTTATTGCAAATTGAGTGCTGCTTGATGAAAGGAACTCTTAAATAGGTCTTAATACCTACTGCCGTTATATTACTACATTCGCTAATTATAAACAAGCAGTTATACCTGATGGAGGCTGTAATTACTTAATATAATGCAACGTTTTGTGTTTTTTACCGTTTTGCGCAGTTATTACAAGTTGAAATTTGAATGTTCTCAGAATAAGCGCCTGTTGTTTGAAACTTTGAACATACCTACATACAAATCGAGTTTTAAAAATGAATTTATAAAAAATGAGTATTAGAAACCCGACATTCCTGCGAAATAGAGCAGTAATCCCTTTGGCTCGCTATGCAAACGACTTATAAGACTTTTTCAGTTCGCAGAGGGTAGAAAAATTGATTAAAACAAGGTGACGGCGCTTTTGCACTTAGACTCCTGGGACTCCAAAGTGCAGCGTGATTGAATTGGAAACTTAATAGAGCGAGAATGAGTTAAAGTGCTTACAAAAAATTTTAAATTGAGAGGATTCCCTTGATTTTGTTGTATATGATGTAATACGATATGCAGCTAATCATATTTTCAGAATCCACCAAATTTACTGTTTAATATTACATGAATATCACGTAATTTCCCTTTTCCAAGCACGCAAAGCTACTTATTCTCACTTTCTGTACCCTAAAATTATATTTGGCTACAATATTTCAAAGAAATTGCGCACGTGCATACAATCTTAGTATCGAACTGCAAGTATATATGCAAAGCAATTTCGCTTGTTCTAACAAGGATTGAACGTGCACGAATTGCTCGTTTAAGCTCATATTCCGGTATTAAAAAAACAGAAAGTAAATTCGTAATGCGATTTGCGCCATCGTCCTAACAAAATTGTAAAAAAAAGGCGCAACGCTTCTCTTTGATTACTGCATTATTCATTATACAATATGCGTAATAATTTTGTAATTACGAGGAGACGCGACTTGATTAAGCTTGTTATAATATCAAATTTTGTTTTGCATGTTCCAAATTCAGAATTTGTAGTAGACATTTCTGAGTTAGGAGATGAGCTTTTCGTTCTATTGAGGGCAATAAGTGTACCTATGTAGGTACGAAATGTCACTTTTTCTCGAATACCATACGAAATTGGGGTTGGAAAGCTGAAGATTTAAAGAGGAGGAAATTTGATTGGTTTTATTAGGTTAAAAGTCTTTCATTTTCCTTTTTGGCTCGCAATAGAAAGAACGAAAATCGTTTACGGCACAAACTTTCCGATACTGATGTTGTGGCGAAGCGTGCAGTTTTCCGTTGAAAGGGCATTTCATTAATTGTGATTGGTTGTGGTTGAGAAAATAATCTCGTAATCGAGGGCTGGAAAATGTTTTGGATTATTTCTCATGTTTCTGTCACAAATTCGGTTAAGAGTCGGGGAAACTTACTTTTTGCCTTTTGGTAACTAGCTATACCTACCTAAAACCTACTAAGTATTAATGTACTTATTAGTCAGTTGAAGAAACTAATCGAAAATCAGATGTAATGTTTGATCACAGAGTCATTTTGGATACCTATCTATTAATATCCTTTTGTTCTGTTAGTCGCCCATGTTGAGGCTTTCACTCAGGGAAATGCTTCAATTTCTCTCAACGTGGAAACATCAGAATATCATTAGCGCAAACTGTAACCAAAGGGCCTATTCAAAGTGCTTGTACAAATCGGGTATATCTCAAATCTAGATATTATGCAGCTATTGCATTTTCAACTAGAAAACTTAGCGACTTAATATTTCACCGTTGCGACGCAAGGTATGACACTATCGATTTTTGCGTGGGTTTTACGAGCGTAGGCGTAAGCGTGACGTGTACAACATGTCGTCATATACACGTAAATTCCAAGAATCGTGTTGATAGTTTTGTGTGGCTCGCGTTTCTTTTTCTTTCCATTTTCTCCAATCCACTTGTTTTTAATGCGCCAGGGTTGAGTAGGTAGCAAATCGATAAACCGAAAAAAAAGATAGGTAGTAAAAAATGAATTAAGGTCAGGTGTATCGGTTTATTTTTATTTTCAGTGAGTACTGAGGTCATGAACACGTTTAATTGTATAACCTTGCATAGAGACTGGGGAGTAATGTCATTTACCTCCCAGCAAACCGTTTTCGTGTAACCTTTCTGAATGAAACACGAACAGAACAAACTCAAAGGTATTTTTTACTGGAACTTGCTCATTATATAGCCTGTTATTTGGACGATGAGTAACTATATAGGCGTTTTTTTTTGGAAGAGGAAATTTAACGAACATCTAACTGAAATCGTATTCCAGTTCTAGATGGGAATCTTAGAAATTGATTCAAACTTTCAAGTTTCAAATCAACATGAAAGCAATAACGACTTTTAGAGAAATTTAGGAAATTAGAACATGGATAGATAAAAGATAATGTGGGAATTTTAGAAGAACCTGAGAAGAAATAGAGAACAACTTAAAATGAAGGCCAGAGGAACCTCGGAAGAATGTGATGAGAACATGAAGGAAGCTTAATAAAAGGAACTTGAGGGTGACTTGAGAACAACTTGAACAGCTTTGAATGCAGCCTATGAGGAAGTTTGAAGGATAGTTGGTGGGTACTCTGAGAGAAATTTGGGGGAAGCTAATGAAAAACTTGAGAACAACTTGGGAGAGGTTCAGAGATACTATAGGGGGAGTATTTGAGAGCTTAAGGGAAAGTTGAAGGGAATATGCGGGGTACATGAACTTACGAATACGAATTTGAGAAATACTGATGCTAATTTTTACATGTTTCTTTATTTTCTCCGAATTTTTGTTTGTTTAAATCTGACTTCCTTAATTAAATTGGATTTTATTTTATATAAGCAATCACAACATTGACACAAATAATGTATGTAGTCCGCTAGTTTATGGTAGGGAAATCGTAATGAGAAACAAGATAAGTAGATAGATCTGACTTCCTTAATTAAATTGGATTTTATTTTATAAGCAATCACAACATTGACACAAATGTATGTAGTCCGCTAGTTTATGGTAGGGAAATCGTAATGAGAAACAAGATAAGTAGATAGTAGATAAATAGTAGCCCAATCTTGGAACTGTTTGAAATTATGGAATCTACAAGCCATATTCTATAAGGAAATGTTTTTTTCCGGTCGATCCGAGACAATTTTTCTCGGGGCCTCAAAAAAAAGGCAGTGTATAACGTTCCTTTTTTCCCAAAAATCGACTACACCAAAATTTCTCGGGAAAACACTTTTTCGTATTCATTTTGGTGCGTAGAATCCAAAACAATTCGTACTTTTTCGATTAGACTTTTCAATCAAAAGTTATAGACTAGAAACCAATTTCGAAAGAAAATTCAAAGGGCTGTAACTTTTGAACTAGTAGCCCAATCTTGGAACTGTTTGAAATTATGGATTCTACAGGCCACATTCTATAAGAAAATTTTTTTTCCGGGCCGATCTGAGACAAGTTTTTTTTGCGAGCCTCAAAAAAAGGCAGTGTATAACCTTCCTTTTTTACCAAAAATCGACTACACCAAAATTTCTCGGGAAAACACTTTTTCTTATTAATTTTGGTGCGTAGAATCCAAAACAATTCGTACTTTTTCGATCAGACTTCTCAATCAAAAGTTATAGACTAATCAATTTCGAAAGAAAATTCAAAGGGCTGTAACTTTTGAACTAGTAGCCCAATCTTGGAACTGTTTGAAATTATGGATTCTACAGGCCTCATTCTATAAGAAAATTTTTTTCCGGGTCGATCTGAGACAATTTTTTTGCTTACTTTTGAAAGTATTCGAATACATTCTAAAGCTTTGATTATAGTAGTCTATATTCAAAGTTCTAAAGTATTTGAATACTTATTTTTTAAAGAATTTGAATACTTTTCAATGTATCTGTATCTAGTATTCGCTTGTGCTGGACGTAAAAGTATTTAGTAATCAAATACCTTTGATTTGTGTAAAGTATTTACTATTTAGTATTCAAATACTTTTTGAAAGTATTCTGCCTAGCTCTGAAAGGTAATTTAAAAACAATGACATTTTACGTAAATAATTTATTGTAAATGTGTAATAAAAATACTATGATGTGAGGAATATGAGATGAAATGAACTTATGTATACATTCATGTCAATACCTAAACTCTAGCAACAGCATGGGAGAAAACAAATTTAACTTTTCGTAACATAAAAGAACAAAGATAAGTGTGACGGTTTTCTTAGAATAAACCTTATAAATATACTAAGCAAAGTTACAGCATTTTTGGATAAATATAAAAAAATTACAGTTTATTTACAGCCACCACAGATTGTTGAAATATAAAAGGCACCTATTACTGTGGCATTTGCAATAGTCACTGAAACAAACGTGACATTAATCGATATTTCTCCTTGAACTATTGTACCACGATTTAAAAACTAACTACAAAATACTAACACGATGGATGATGTTTTTCATTTAAAAGTTATCTGTTGCCAGACGAAAGAAAATAATACCCTTAAAAATAACTAGCAGTTTTTTTTACAAATTTATACAGTAGCTTCCGTATGATCAGTCTTGGCACGTTTCACACTTTCTGTCTCCTCATCGTCGGTCGCTGCCCTTTTACACACACTACTTTTAAACTGAACGATGATAGCCGTCATGTTATCACAGCCAGTTCCATCGCACATTGTGTCCGGTGCCAAGCAATAATCAAACATCTGAAACATTGCAAAATAAAAGTTTTTTTCAAACAAACCATCCCAAGCCTTGATGCTCACCTCCTCACAAATTTTGGAAAGCTTTCCCGGCGAGCTCTCCAACTTTGACTTGACGAAATCGACGACCTGCTGACTAGACATAAAGTTCCAAATTCCGTCGCACGCGAGCACCATAAATTCGTCCTCCCCCGGATTAATAGTTAACGTTTTTACGTCCGGCAGTGCGGTGATCATTTGCTCGCGATCCGACAACTCCTTGTTTTGCTTGTAGGCGTGATCGCCGATGGCGCGCGAGAGATTGAGGCCGCCGTTCACGCGACCGTCGTGCGTTACTCGTCCGCCGGCCTTCAGGATTCTTTGAGTCTCAAGGTCGTCTTCTGGTTTGTGATCCAAACTCATGTCGACCGCTTTACCTAAACGAGAAAAAAGCTTGACAATCACTTGTTCACTTTGCTCTCCCCCCAAGCACCAGGAAGCAAAAAAATAATATGATTCAACCCTACTTTTCAGTATGTTAGAAATGTCAATTAGGAATAAAAGACCCCCCTCCCCCCTTCACATTTTGGGTATGTAACAAAAATGAGTAATAGAGGAGATTTTTCCCAAATAAAAAGATCCAAAATAGATTGATCTCTAATAACTTCGTCAATCGCAAAAAAACCAAACAAAAGCTTACCATTTCTGCATACAATGCACCGCGAATCGCCCGCGTTTGCGACGTACAGCTGATTCTCTCTCAACAACGCAACAACCGCCGTACATCCGCTATCAGATCCAGGCTCTTCTCGCATATTTCTGGCAAACTCTAAATCGGTCTCATCCATAGAATCACAATCACCCTCCTCTTCCTCCTCAATATCTTCCTCCTCCAGCTCGTCTGTCTCCTCTTCGCCCAATTCGGAACTCGAATTATCGCCTTCATCCAGTTTGTTGTCTTCATCGTCGGATCCGCTATTGTCTACAAGCATATTTGTGAGGTTATGTTAGCAAAAGTGGGCGTCATTTACCATTAGGCCCTTGGAAGGTTTTGTCCTCTTCATCCTCAGACTCGCTCTCCGATTCAAACTTCAACAGGGTACTGTAAAGCTGCTGTGCGTTGCGTTTAGGTCGTGTTTTAATGGGAGACGGCATGGGAACACCTTTAGTCTTTGCCAGCGCCTTTCCCTTACCCTTCTTAACAATTTCCCCATTCTCCTGATGACCATCGACATTATTCTCCACCGCCGGGACAACGGTTTCACCATTTTGTACAGGTTTTTCCTCCTTGGCATCACTTGATTTCTCCACTTTAGTTTCGTCTAAAACCCGACTTTAATTTTGCGTGTAAATAAAAAGAAACAAACCTTGCACTTCCTCGGTCTTATGGTTAACCACGCTTTGCGAGCTACCCGAACTGGTACCAATCCCTTCTCCAGAACTCGAAGGCTCATTTACTGATGGACCATCCTTTTTCGCCCGAAGATAAGGTGAAACCGGTTGTTTGTCGTCGTCTTTTTGTAAGTTGAGCATGTGCGGGTGTTTTAAATTCGACGTATACTTTTCTATCACCTGCTCCAAGGGCATTGTGGCCTCCTCATACAAATTACTGACGTTTTCTTCGACGTCACTATTATCGGACTCATTCTGAGTTTCTTTGGCGCCCGCGATTTCTTTCAGCTGGGTAATGACTTTCGGTGTCTCGATTGTAGCGTCGAAACCGAGAAATGACTCTTCGAGTGCCTTTTCCAGATCGTTACTTTTATACGGTTCACAGCTCTTGATGAAGTCTGGTAGTTTCTGAGCGCAGTAGTGGGCCACTTCGTGACCTCCGTGCCCATCGTACACTGCGAACAGGGCTGTGTTTACGTCGAAGTCTAAAAGGCAATTGTGAGCGTCCTAAAAGAAAGGCTTCGTTAAAAATGCAACCGTTGAAGACGAAATTACCTCCTGACTAACGCGCCAACCTTGCATAGAACTTGCACCAATTTTTAACCTGTGATTTTCTTCATCGGTTGAGATTTTTTCCGTAATGGGTTTTGCTAAGTACGAACCCATAATTTTAATGAAATGGTATCGATATAAAATGGAAATTTCGTTCAGATTTACAAATTTGATGAACACACGATGCCGGTAACGATGATGTTAACTTGCGTCCATGCTGAATTGACTAATTATTTATCCGCTGATGGCGCTGCGATCTGGCGGCAAAAGTTTACTTCCTGTTTTTAATATGGCGGGAGCAATTCGAATTTTAAACATTTGAATCGAACATTGATGAAATGTATCGTAATTATATTATTAGTTAGGTACTCGCTTTGCTTGAAGAATTCGCAAATTGAAATTAGAAACGCACAATAATGCGCCATACTTTTGCAACGCACCCAGGTCTTCGTCAGGTAGCGTATGTATAATTCCTTAGGCAGAGGTGCACTGCTTTATTATGGGCTACCGGGAGAGATATCTGCTGGTGGTCCAGGTCCTACTTATAGGTCCGTTAGTTATACTATTTTGTGTGATACGGATTATCCTTACGCGAAGGGAATAAATCATTTCATCCACATTCATCTAGGTACTTTTCCCCATTGGCAATTTTTCAACCATTGTACTACCATCAAATTTGGTTATATAAATTTAATAATACTACGACCATTGTTATTTTGTTTCCAACCATAGGTATGTACTTATAACATGTTGTGTACCTACTCTTGTTGTGCATCTTCGCAGTAGTAAACTACTAACAATAAGCTATATCTAGTGCTGTCGTTAGCACCATATACAGGGAATAAATATTTTACTGGGTGCAACTCATGACAAATCCATGGGCAATTTTTGATTCGTCACACAGCATTCCGTTGTAGTTTTGGTCCATGATGAATCCATAGGTACGACCATATGAACTTAATTCGATTCAGAGATACTACCTAAAACCATTATAAGTATATCATCATAGTGTAAGTTCTATTCTTTACACTAAGGTATCATGTAGGTATGTAAAATATACAATGCTAAAACTAACTCACAAAACATTACCACTACAGATATATAGCAATCCATGCCATGCTATTTTGATTGAAAGCTCTTGTGACGAGGAAACTTTTATGTTATATAACATTTATCTCTAAAACTTAAGGATTTAGCACAATTTTAAAAAAGTGTTTTTTTACGAATTTGAATCACAAGTAAGCTCTTAATTGAGCAATATCCCGGTCTTTTCGACAAAAAAGGCCATCGTTTAGAAATTCAATCGATACAACCCCAAAACTCCTTGTATCTACCCTGCAAGTTCGGAAAATTTCAATCCGCCATATTTTTTTTTGAAAAAATGCGCAATACAGCTATTTGTTTCATCAGGCACGAGATCAAGCATTATGAAAATTGAAATGAAAAGCCTCGTCAATTTTTTTCTCTGAAAAACAGAAAATACACTGCTTTTAAAGTAATTAAACAAACACTCGTATATCAACTTTTACTCTCTCGAGATACCTATTCATATAAGTTAAATCATTTTTATTATACAGGGAATCCACCTTCTGTAAGCGGACGATAGAGCCTCAATGGTTGAGATTAATGGTAACGGTTTGTTGGTACGAGAAGCCTGAGGGGAAGCCTAAAACGTATTTTTAGGTATACAGGGTGGTGACTTGCGTCACGCATCATAGGGATTTCAATGTAAAATTCATAACATGCGATTAATTATGGCTCCCCAAATTATTTTAGAGCAAAAATGTATGAAGGTTTTTTGTAGAAAAAAATTTTTTACGTCAATAAACCGTGTTAGTTTTCAATTTTTTACATAGTAAAGACGGAAAATTGAGAAAATAAAACCCGCATCTTTTTGAATAATCTGCGATGCCATGGAATTTTCTAAAACAAAAAGATGTCAAGTTGTCAATTAGCAGCTGGATTTTATGATCGACTTGGTTACTGTCTTGCAGCTAATGGTGACTTATTCGAAAATTTACTGTCAATTGTTGTATTAGCAAACCGTTTTTAGTAATTTGGTCTTTCTTTATGTTGAATTCGCTGTTCTAAATATAATACTTTTTGATAGAATTTGATTTGTTTTATAGCAGACATTCCATGGCATGACGGATATTGTAGTTTTTGTATTATAAAATTCCATGGCATCACAGATTATTGAAAAAGATGCAGGTTTTATTTTTCCAATTTTCTGTCTTCATTATGTAAAAAATTGGAAACTAACGCGCGGTTGATTGACGTAAAAAATTTTTCTCTATAAAAAACCTTAATACATTTTTGCTCTAAAATAATTTGGGGAGCCAATATAATGGCCTGTTATGAATTTTACATTGAAATCCCTATGATGCGCGACGCAAGTAGGGTGTTCTCGAGGGCAGCCTATACATTTTGATATTTTTTATAGGTATCCCCGGGTATCCCTTAACAAAAGAATTATTTTTGTAGGTGTTATCGGTTTTTTTCGTAATGCTAACCGCGACGCTAATCGTTTTCCGGATATGCTTTTTATACAGGGTGAAAATTTTATCTTAAAAACATTTTTTAAAGAAGCTTTTTATGACATCCATAATTATAAAAAGTTTGCTACTAATCCATCCACGTACCTACATTCAATTTGGGGTCGGGTCAGTAGCATACTGCTTATGCACGGTCAAAGGGGACACACTGTTTTTAAATAGCAACCACGTAGTGAATTATTTGTTGATACAAATTGATACAATAAAACTCGTTTTTCAAATAATTGAATTTTAATATTTCTTTAGCTAATCGACTTCGAATCGTATAGACCGATTCATCATCAGACCTTAAGAGTCAGAATATTGGGCTGAATAATACAAATCCTTACATATTAACATTTGACGTGGACAAGTTATACACATAAAAATCGGGTTGAGCTTACTTGTGATTCAAATTCGTAAAAAAACACTTTTTAAAAATTGTGCTAAATCCTTAAGTTTTAGAGATAGATGTTATATAGCAAAAAAATTTCCTCGTCACGAGAGCTTTCAATAAAAAAAAAGAAAATTAAAATCGGATCGACTATTAGGAGCAGAGATACAAAAAAATATATTGCGGCTAATGGCGCCATTTTGACGGCCACCATTTTGGTTTCCTGCACGGATTTTCGAGTGGCTCCTTAGCTCAAAAGTTGCCTTTTGGTATTAACTATTACCACAGAAAGTGGCATATTCCAATCAAAAAGTGCAGTTTTTTTTGGCGTACCCAACGTACTAGATACCTATAATCTTTCCACTTCTCAATACCTTATTTATTCTCGGAATAAATTCATGGATACCATTGTTAATATATCGTGTCAAAAAGTACTTATCTTCCTAATAGATTTATCGAGAGATGAAAGATTGACCAATAATTTAATAAATAATTCAGATATTGACGTTTATTTTAAAAAAACATTTGAAAAAGATGAAAATTGCTTGTATATCTTAGGGGGTATTTGACTTGCATATTTAAGAATTGAACATAGGAGATTTGTATGTTCAGAGTTAAAATTTACGTACTTAGAGAAGCGGAGAAAACCCGTGTAAACTGATGAAGAATTCAGAGACATCTTCGATTTTTTAACACCCAACTTGTTACCATGGTAACCATTGTAAATAACAATACAAACATTGCACCAAAAGTGTACAAATGGATAATCTATCAAAATTGGGCATTTACTTTGACGAAATAGATAAAGTGAGAATATTAGAACCGGAAGTATCAAACCAAACCAACGATTTAAAAGAGGAATGCAAAATATACGTTGAAAGCGAGTTTAACTACGACACTTTACAAGCCATATTAAAACTCAGCTTATTTCAGAAATCAGTGAATTTCAAAAGATAAGTGACGGGTTCTTATCGATAACAACAAATTTGGCCAACGAAGTCGAAAAGCAAAAAATGAAAGCGATCGGCGCGCGAAATTTATTGCAAAGCATGACGAAGGAGAAGGAAGCGCAGTGTCAGCAACTTCAAGTTGGGTTTTTGAACATTTGGGCTTATAGGGTTTTGTGTACATTGCGATTTTAGGCTTTAATATCGGAAAAATCGATGGAGCTGGAAAGGTTAAAGGTTCAACTTACTTCCCTTCAAAAAATCGAAATGGAGCAGAACGAGATTATTAACAGGCTCACACATTCTCAATAGACACTACTTATGTAAATATCTTTATTGTTACTGTTTGTGTAGGGATGTAAATAATACCAAAGGTTATTATAGCCCAAATGGTGTGGAATAAATATTGTCTCATCACCTACACCTTCCTATATGCCATTGTAAGGGAGGTGGGTAAAGTTGGTGTGATAGGAAATTCTACAGTTTGTTTCACAGGATCTCAAGCAATTTTTAAAATTGATGTTTTTATAGAGTTCTAGAACAATCACGATCACAGTCCAGTCTGCATTTCATCTCACCCAATCCTACCTCTAATATTTATGTAATTGTTAGTAATTAGTTTCTAGCCTTTGGCCATCAAGTACATCAAAAGAGTTTGAATACCAATACCACTTAGCAGTAAAATAGAAACTATTATTTAAATATTAAAAGTTTATTATGAAAATTGGGAATTACAATTATTCCTAGAGCTCTGACAGCCGAATTCATTAATAAAAATTGATAAATGTATCAATACGAATAGTAATCCTATAAGGAATTTAAATACATATAGATATAGAGGGTAAAATACTGGCATATAATAATTTAACAATTAATAGAGAAGTAGACCACACCTCATTTTGCGCACATACGACCGAAATATTTACATAGACCTCATACATCGTCATTCCATTTGTAGTAGCAAGAATGCACCCCGACCAAATTAGGATCCGCCATACGTTCTTCGAACAGGGCCAACAGCTATCCTTGGTTGCTCGACTTATTCGATCTCAGTCTTTCCAGTCCGGTTCTCTCCTCCTCTTCGTCGCTAGTGTACGAGGACATGCCAGATACGGGTCCGCGCGACGTCGCTTGCATCAACTCTTGATCTGGGGCTTGTCGACTTTCGTACAGTAGTATGTTTAAAGTCTC
This sequence comes from Photinus pyralis, assembly GCF_008802855.1. Lineage (NCBI taxonomy): Eukaryota > Metazoa > Arthropoda > Insecta > Coleoptera > Lampyridae > Photinus > Photinus pyralis. Next base: position 31,059,836 of record NW_022170738.1, on the reverse strand, counting down.
CTCGTAGATGCGTGCCTCGGGACATTCCACTTTGGTGTGCTTTTTATCGGTCGCGTAAACTATAGAGGTGCAACACACCTCGGAAACCTTTTTACCGTGCCCGTAAAAAATCCAACAGCAAATCTCACTGGTACTTATAACGTCCTTTATAAACAGCACCCGGTTGTTATACCATAACGAAAGCTTATCGAATAATTCTATGTTTTTGAGCAAATTATCATCAGAAGTGCTGGTGTAAGAATATTTATTGTTGTGTCGATTTATCAACAATTTAATCACAGGTTTTGTGGTTGAACTAATTAGCAGTTCTTCCTCCTTTTGGGATGTAATTAATGGTACTTTACAAATGGGTTCCGCTTCACGCTCCTTTTTTAAAAGTGCTTGGTTGCAAGCATCTGCAAGTTCGGCTATGCAGTAATATTTTGCCTCCGCTAATAACTCTGCGATTTCTCTACTACTCTCGGGTAAAAACACACTGCCGTCACGTAGAAAATTTAAAACATTACCGAAATGCTTGCCACACCTATCTATTAAGATCCACCCTACAAAGTTAAGTATAGCAAAGCTGGTTTAGTAGACCGACTGTTTACCATCGGAATCTGATAGAACCTCCATACGACCGCTAAACATGGCTCTGAGCATAGTGTCGTGTTTCGTTAACGTACCAATGGTGGTGTAATGTAGGCAACCGCCTACATTTAGTTTCACATACTGCGAGGGGTTTCCTTTGATAACTGTTTTTCCAGACATTTTCGGATCTGCCATAAGTTGCACTTTCCGAGGATAAGGAAGAGGTTACGAAGGTTCTGATAGTTTAAATTTCACAACAACAGTAAAATGTTGTATTGTTCATTGATGATTCATTGATAATGTTATCTTATCACAAGAAATTGATTGTATTTGAAAGTAAATTGATAGGGCGGTGTCAAATGTCACTTAATATCGATTGCTGTGGCTCATAACACGCCTAACGACGATCGTGACAATAGTTTGCTAGGTAAAGCCAGCTCTACACAATACATACAGTATCTCCCCGGATAGTTTGTACGCCAGGAAAAAAATTGTGTTCTAAAAAACGCGAAATCGAGATAATTTACCGTAGTTTAAACGTTGAATTTGCCTTCCAAGGCCATGCAATTTTCTTGCTTTTAACAAAAGGTTTTTATTGCACCAATGAATTTTTTTATACAAAATTTTATTTAAAATAGCTTGCAACCCCTCAATATCTTTAAATGCGAATTGACATCCAACTTCAAAACATTATACCAAAGAGTAACTATTGATTATACTATAATTATCAATCTTCTCTTTGAAGTTACATGGGAAGGGATGGATCACCTTGCTCCACTTACGTGGGTAGTAGCCACGGACCTCTTAAAAAAAAAAGAGGTCCGTGGTTAGCGCAGTTTATTCATCCAACTTAAAACCCCAGTTAGTTTGAACATACGCAGTAGAGGTTGAACATCTCTGGTTTTACTCTGTTCATGTTAACGAGCTTGGATGTACAAGCATTTAAGCACACAGTTTTAAAATTACCCGAAGAGCAATTTTTGTTACTAAATTTCGTCATATTACAATGTAATTAATTTTTGGGAATTTATTTTTTTATTTTATTTTATGTGATATTGTGAAATCTCTCGAATAGATACATGCAATGAAACCTGAATTCTACATAGTACCAGTAAGTACTTATTACATAACCTAACAAAAATCATAAATAAAATAATAGTTCTAAATTATTTTAAGTGAATGGGAAAGTCAATTTAAATAATGTGAAAACGCACATCGTTGTAATTGCATTATTTGTTTAACACCTTCGTAGGTACCTTTCTAAAATCGGCTTCATTCCCCGCAAGTGCACTATATGAATGGGCCTAAATTTTTCTCTTCGAATGGCTCTGATCATTGGCCCTTTAAACTTTTATCCGTTGAAAATCAGCATATTATTTAAAAATTTATAGTCCTGTTTAAGTTTATTGCACGCAAAATTCCAATTCGAGCCATTATAGTTAATGAAATTCGATGATATAGATACGCAGTCTAGTTATAGAAAGTCTCTGGATATTGTGAAATTCAATCACAATAAGTTGTGTCACCCTGTCACTTTCCTACATTTATGTACTATGCCTAACTTCGTGGAGGATTCTGACGATTCATTTAACACATAAATAAAATAATAAAAAAAATTATTTTAATTAACAGTAATTAATTATTCCCAATGAATCTAAGGCTGAATTAAAAATAGGAAAAAAATGGTTTATATTTGTAATAAACAATTTAAATAATGTGAAAAATGAGTTCAATAAATGGTGAATGTTGCACATTGTGTATATTTTTCGTTGTCTTAATTCACCTAACTGTATCATACAAAATGAGTAAGTTGTATCCTAAATTATTGCGCCAAAATTGATTTATTTTCCCATTTCAGTTAATATAGTCGATTATAAGCAATGTCCTCGTTTAGGTGAACGTAACGTTGAATTAGAAACCGATTCGTTCTCGGGTTTAGTACTTACATTAGGCACGCTAAAAGATAGCGCCTGGCATAGGGATGACAATTTCGTGTGCAAATTTGACGTGAAACCTTTTAATCCCAGCATGGGTATGTTTATTGTAATACAAAGTATTGTGTTTCGCAAGAATTCCACGGGAGGATGTATCGACTATATTCAGTATAGAAGGGGCGACGGGTCTACGAGTAGACAGTATTGCGGCAGTTTAACTGCGTCTTTGGGAATGGATCGCATTTTCGCACCTGATGTGTATGTTAGCGAGGTAGCGCCGACTGTAAACTCGTTTATCAGTCACTTTGGTAAGGTTGAAGTTACAATTCACATATCGAAGGAGCCTTTGAAAGCTCACCAAGAAATGAATTTGGAGGTGGTTTTTACACAATTTTCTTGTAAGTAAGCGAGTGTCATTACAGCGTATGATAGATGGGATTTTTACAGCTTGTAACATGAGAGATTATCGTGATTGTGGTAAGCAGTATAAAAATTATTGTATTTACAAGGACTTTTTCAATGATGTCTATGTAAATTGCCCGTTTCCTGATTGTACAGATGAAGGGGGCTGTGACCGACAGATTACTACACCTCCTAATTCGATGGCCAATAATGTTGTGATCGGATCGGTAACGAGTCTCTTTGTAGTGTTTCTGTTTTTTATCTGTAGCTTGTGGTTGTGTCGCAAGTACAAAAAATTCTGTTGGGATGAAAATTTTGCAAATTCCAGCAATACAAATCGCACGGTGAGTAGCCGCATTATCGCATTGTACTTCAAGTTTATAAACTTTAGGTGGAGACTGAGGAAAATGAAGAAACCTCTAATAACATTTCCCTGCCCAGTACCACCAGAGACACAACGTTGCATAATATAAATGCGGATGAGGATAAGGATTTACCTCCGGCCTATGATACTTTATTTCCCAACAGATAACTTTAGATAATTGGCTCGCAGTTATAATTGAGACTTTTGGTAGCAACGTTTCTGAAATTTCATCCGTTTAAACAAAAACTTCATACTTTTGAAGCTTCATTGAATAACACTAGTCATTTACCTATCACCTCGAAGATCAAACGGAATGTATGCTTCAAATGTCACATTTGTTTTTAGAAAAATCAAATCTTCCATTTTTATACCATTCTAATTTGGCACTTTTAGGGGTGGGGGGGGGCGGGGATTGTAAGTTGGTATTTACATTTTTATGTTGTGTTCCCTCACATTCGACTTTGAACATTGTATCGTGAGTTAAAGTTGCATTTATTTAGATATTTCCCTTTTTTGCAGACACTCGGAAGAGGAAGCATAAATTGTGGTCCGGCTTTAATTATATCAAGACATCTTTTCTGAATGTTATGCTTTCTCTGTTTTAGGATACCTGCTTGATCAGTCTTGATGCTACGAATTGTTAAAATAAGGGGTGGAAGTTTTTAAGTTCAAAAATAATACCCGTGAATGTCTACTGAACTTTATTTTTTGAAATTCTCAACACTCTCTACTTTATATTATGGATGCCCCCTATGTACTCAGTGCTCAAATGGGAAAAAGATGTCAAAATAAAAAGGATTTAGCTTGAAATCATTGGGTGCCTGTATAGTCTTCATGAACAAATTTTAACTTTTGGTTTCAAATTTGAAATATCTTTTCGCGCCCTTCAACCTCCAAATTGAAACCTTTGAGTTTCACATTGAAATTTGATAATACGCTTGCCCGTGCATTTTAGATAAAATCATTTTTTGAATATTTCCACTCTTTAAACATTGAAATACTGATATTCAAGAAAGTATTTTGAATGACAACTTTAAAATATAATTTTTATAGCATTTCCCTTAGTTTGTTTAAAGTAATACGGGAGGGGGAAGGGGGTACATAAGAAAATTACTCAATTCAATATTGTTATTATGGAATTGCCGAATTTAGAATGCATTATTTGTTAGGTGAAAAATATTTCCTTGCGTAAAAACTGCTACTGTTCCCCTTACCATCCGAAAATTAACTAAGATTTTTCTTTAAAATTTTCTCCCAGTTCCTATTAATTTTTCCAGCATTTTACATAAATTTTTCCAATTTTCACCTTATTGCACCAAATTTTTTTAATACTCTTAGAATTTCGCGAATTGAAAAATGTTAGTATATGTTCAACCTTTTTTAAAATGGCTGCCATGATGCCTGCCTTTTTTTATTTTCTAATTTAGACGGAAATTTTTAACCTCCAAATTGAACCCTTTGAGTTTCACATTGAAAATTGATAATACACTTGCCCGTGCACTTTAGATAAAATCATTGTTTGAATATGTCCACTCTTTAAACATTGAAATACTGATATTCAAGAAAGTATTTTTAATGACGACTTTAAAATATAATTTTTATAGCATTTCCCTTAGTTTGTTTAAAATAATACGGGAGGGGGAAGGGGGTACATAAGAAAATTACTTAATTCAATATTGTTATTATGGAATTGCAGAATTTAGAATGCATTATTTGTTATGTGAAAAATATTTCCTTGAGTAAAAACTGCTACTGTTCCCCTTACCATCCCAAAATTTACTAAGATTTTTCCTTAAAATTTTCTCCCAGTTTCTATTAATTTTTTCAGCACTTTCCTCAAATTTTTCCAATTTTCACCTTATTTGCACCAGATTTTTTAAAAACTATTTTAGAATTTCGTGAATTGAAGAATGTAAGTATATGTTCAACCTTTTTTAAAATGGCTGCCATGATGTTTGCCTTTTTTATTTTCTAATTTAGACGGAAATTTTTAACCTCCAAATTGAACCCTTTGAGTTTCACATTGAAAATTGATAATACACTTGCCCGTGCACCTTAGATAAAATCATTGTTTGAATATGTCCACTCTTTAAACATTGAAATACTGATATTCAAGAAAGTATTTTTAATGAAAACTTTAAAATATAATTTTTATAGCATTTCCTTTAGTTTGCTTAAAATAATACAGGAGGGGGAAGGGGGTACATAAGAAAATTACTCAATTCAATATTGTTATTATGGAATTGCCGAATTTAGAATGCATTATTTGTTAGGTGAAAAATATTTCCTTGCGTAAAAACTGCTACTGTTCCCCTTACCATCCCAAAATTAACTAAGATTTTTCCTTAACATTTTCTCTCAGTTTCTATTAATTTTTCTAGCATTTTCCTCAAATTTTTCATTTCACCTTATTGCACCAAATTTATCTAATACTCTTAGAATTTATCGAGTCGAAAAATTTTATTTTCAACTTTGTCATAATAATAATTATTATTATTAGTATTATTATTATTAAATTAACTGCAATAAACATTTTGAAAATTTTGGATTCTAAGGATAATCCTTTTTTTTATAATTTTATTCACATATTTTGGAGTTTCAGGATTTGACACATTATAAAATCACGAAAATTTTAATATCTTAATTAATAACTCATAACTATGATTAGAGTCTCATTTCACAAATTGTTATTGAAATTCCCAATTGTATAATTACAAATTCAATGATTCAACAATCAAAATTTAAAAATACTAACATTTTTAAAACCCTCCCTTTCTTCTTGCTTTTTGCCTAAATTCTGCAAGTGTTAGTATTCACTGGTCTTTTGTTAAAAATATAGTTGGATAAAACTTATATGCATTATTTGCATTTTAGATTTGATCCAGGAGTAAACTACAGTTTGTCTACTTTTAATATTCAAACAATGCCATTAGCCAAACACTTCATGTGTTCTTATCTTGGCGAGCGTTTGGGCAGCTAATAATAATACGCTGACCAAAAACCATGCCACAAATTTCTACCAAATTAAGAATGTAGTAGAAAATGAGCTGATGATCTAGAAAGCCGTTAATAGATTCATTGCTTGGGAAAGTGTATACATAACCCAGTTCCTATTTTACAGAATTATGTTTTTATACTGCTTGGCGTTGAAACCTGTGGCCAATACCTTCGAATTGCTATTTATATTTAATACAGTCCCGCCAATGTATTAATTATGAAATATCGTGATAATGTTAAGCTATGTACATTTTTTATGTTTTATATTAATCATTATAGTATAGAGTTTTTGTTGATTTTCTAGTGTTACTAACAGTATTGTAATTATTATACATTTGCTTGATGTTTTAGAGAAGTATTGTATTAGTAGTGATAATTTTGTATCTATTTTATCTACACATTATTTTTTTATATGGCGCCTTTTACATATTTTATATTAATAAAATTTAATTTTTTTTAACATAAGGTTTTAAAGAATACAGGGCACTCTGAACATACATTAGGGCTTAAAATCTAATTTGATTTATTATTACATATATTTAGGGGATCGTGGAAAAAGTTGATCTCATTCACCGAGGAGAACTTGATCATGTCATTTGATTTCGAAGTCGATATTTTGTATTAGAATTATTAGTTGTTAATTTGTTGTTATGTGTTATCAGGTAGGATTTAAACATTTGGAAATTATTTGCGTAGTATTTGTAAAAGTGTATATCATGTTTTCTCCGGTCGTAGATAAGTTTTCTTATCGCTGCGTATGCTTAATTAACTGATGCGGACTTGTTATCGCCATATTAAACACACAGGTGCGGTTTGATCTTTCGAAGACATTATTTTGTCAAGGAGGGAGAGAGGAAGTAAATGGAAAGGGAAAAGGTTTTAAATAAACGAACCGGTCATTAAACGCCGCCTTTTGTTGGTTAAGCGTTTGTTTGGTGGTGGGATGGGAATCTAGTTTTCTTTCGCTAAAACGCAGCTGTATTTGAGCACATTTGTTCTAAAACTGTTATTTTTGCTGTTTATCGAAAACAGTCAGCTTCGCAAATAAGTTGGCCAAAGACCACTACAATTTTGTTTTATTGAAAAATTAAAAAGATAAAAAATGCTAGTGATGGTTTTAAAGTTGCTATATTCCACGAATTCTTTATCGGTTCTATGCGAGCGGAAAAGTTAGATTTAAAAAAAATTGCTGTAGCTAGCTCAGATACCACTCGCACGTTCACCTTGTGCCCTTTTATGTGTAAGGTACAAAATTTGGTTCCAATCAGTAAAGTCATTTAGCCGGAAATGGCAGACAGACAGATCGATCGAGATTTTGTTTGATTCGGATTCCTGGTGCTTTAAAATGTGTATTTCCGTCAGAAACGTGGAGGGTCATCTTTTACCAAAATGCAATAGGTAATACCTCCCTTACATAACGTGCGGGTTGTAAAAAGCTTTACGGCTCTACTTTATTAACGAGCTCCTAGGGAGTTTATAATTTTGCGGTGTCTGTCCGTCTGCCCGTCATTTAGCACGATATCTCGATAACGAATGGACCGATTACGATAAAATTTTGTAGATGGATTCTTTATCAAGTTTGTAGATCGGAGTTCGTGAATTGGCAATGTAGCCCAAAAAATAAGGAAGGCCCTTTTGACATCTCCGTGAGTTATGAACCGAATTGCATGAAATTCAATATGCGTATAGCTTTTCGCATCTCGACCATTTATAAACCGAATTGCAAACTTTTTTATTTATGATGGTTTTTAAATGAAATTTGATACATAGCCACTTGGAATAAAAGCAAATTTAACGCGTTTCAAAATTTGGTTTTGCGCATGCGCAGTGCCAACTTTCTTATTTATGGAAGCATTTAAATAAAATTTCATACATAAAGGTACCTATACACTTTAAATAAAAGCAAAACTAACATCAGGTTTAAAATTTGGTTTTGCACATGCTATATAGCCATACCCAGGAGCTCTTTTTCTGTATTTATTTACACTTTCACGAATCTACACTGAAGTAGTCAAGGAACAGTAAACCTATTGATGAAGAGATGATTGTGATGATTAATTCTCTTTAAGTGTCTTTTTCTCTTTTATTCCTATACAATACAGTATCTTCATACGGTAAATTATAATTATTATATCTTGATTACACGCAAATTATTAAGATTACTTTAGAGCGACTTATGCAAGAAACCCTTCGTTAGTATAACCGCCTTCAAGTTGAATTTGTCCATTCATCGTTGATTGTCTCCCCCGCATTTTACTTTGTCGCCTCAAGATTGCATCGGCCAACGATTTTCTAGCGGCTCCTTGGGGATCTATGAACATTGAATAGTTCAGGCGCGTACCTAGCAAGTAGTGTCTTACTTGTGCTTTTTAAATATCTATTTTTGCGCAATTCGAATGCGTCAAAAAAGTCGGCGACCAATTGCTTTTGTGTCGGTTGTTCGGCAAGTTGCTGAACGGTTTTCCGTCTTCCAGCAACCTCAGTTTCCCGTTCATCCTCTTCATCGTCGTCCGCGCCGTTTATCTTCATAAACCACTTTACCACCTTTACCGGATTTCTTGCCAAAATTTCGTCCGCGGTCAAATTGTTTGTGTCGATTTTTGTACACGCTCTCCAGCTGATGTGTGTGTTGGACAAAATCTGTGCAAACGTGGAAAATCTATGGAACAGCATTGCTATAAATTGTACAACGAGAAGTGACGCGAAAAATGCGAGAAACACAAAACCGATGGGTTCGAGTTGGAGCGGGGTCTTGGATAATTGTATCTGAAAACACGAATAAGCGTATTATTTTGTATCATTTCACACTTACGTCTCTTCTATCTCCATTGTAAGTAAAGTTGTACTTTGCGCCCAAGGGCCAATTGACATGCAAAAAGTCTTTCTTTAAAGTCAACAGGAATACAACAAGCACGAATAAGGCGTTGACCATAAAGAATGCCATAACCGTTTTATCACGCAAATCTGTTAAATCCTTGTCGAGCTGTGCTTTGTTCTCTTTAATTCTATATAGATACTTGGATATCAACTCTTGGAAGAACATTCTCTCCCTTGGTTCCAGTGGAGCACAATCTCCATGCCCTAATCCGTCTTGTTCTAACCACTGATGGTCTTCGGTTTCCTCCACATCTAAATCCGCCACCATTGTGTTATCCTTTTCGGGAGATGGTGAGCTTAATTCCGGTACGGAGGGCTGAATTTCCTGATCCTCATCCATCTTCTGCAGCGTTACTTCGAGTGCGTCCAGTTTGGCTGTCAATGCTTTCAAACTTTCGCTTATCTCAGTCAACTTTGCGTTATCTTCGTCTTTCTTAGAGTGAGTGCAGAATAGACACCTAAATACACCTCCGATGCTCAGCTCGAACGCTCCCGCGTCTTCTTGCTTCTCACCTGAAATGAAAGAGAAGCGCCTCCCTTTCGATTTTGGTTCCGTTTTTGTCTCTGGGACCTACAATGACAAGTTAAATTGAGTAAATATGCGGACCAATACCGTTTCCGGCACTACTGTAAGTTCTCTGGTACCCCATGAAATGTTGTTTAGGTTGAAGATCGAGTAAATCACCAGCAACATGTACATACTGGGAACCGTGACGTAGTACACCAAACCGTATCTTAGGCAAGTCCATTCCTTGGGATGTAAAAAGGCAGTTAGAATTAGTTCTCCAGCGACGCAGAAGAAGAATAGCGATGAAGGTGCTAAAGGGCCATCGGCATTAATTTGTAGTAACACACCAATTAATACGGCCATCATAACTAAACCATAAATTGCGCTAATAATACCCGCGAGTACTATCTAAAACATCAGGTTTTTTTTCAAGTTGGAAAGGCCTCACTCACCTGAACATCTGCTTTGAAGAGCATGCAAACGGCAACAAAGATTAAAATGGGAATTGCGTTCCATAAAAAGCTGGTCCATTGACCAATTTGAAATACTGTTACAAATGCGCCAACTAACATTAAAAATATAGTGCCTGGGCCTAAAACTGTGCCTATAAGTAGTATTATCTGAAAAAATCAAATGAAAAGGCTGGACGCGTAATTGGTTGCGTACTTGGTACGTGATGTATGGTCTTGAAATGCTGTCATTAATTTTTATAGTTCTCTCACAGTTCATTAGTAAGTCGATAACATTAGCGGTAGTGGAGGGCATCCACCTCCTGCGCTGGTTATAAAACTCCTTGAAACCTTCAGGGCAATGCGTGTATGAATCTGAAGCAGCCGAATACTCCACACGATACCCATTCTGTAAGAGCAGAGTGCAAAGCCACCGATCTTCTCCCAAATCGTACTGCACGAAGTGGCGCGCGAGTTTGGCTTGCGACGCGTATCGGCGCATCACGCCGTTTTCCATTAGGGCCTTCGCTCGGAACAAGGAAAAACAGCCGGGGCTACATAAAACGCAACCGATCGTATGTTCCGCCGCCTTCTGCAGCCAATGCCCGATTGCGTACTCGAACATCTGGTACCATACCAGAGGTCCGTATCCTAAGGGATGGATTCGACCGCAGGCCGCACCTAAATCCTTGGCCTTTTTCATTAAATCCACGAGTAAATGCACGGCGTGTGGCTGAAAGTCTATGTCCCCATCTAAAGCCAGAATGTACGTATTTTCTGATATTAAATCCTTCTGTTTGGGCGATAAGTCGTTTCGTTGCATTAATCTATTGGTAGTTGTTAGTAAGCTGGGCCGTTCATTGGAAAACTCACCTATGACCCAAGAGGTAGTACATGTACATAACTTGGGACCAACGTTTCTTCTGACGTATTTTTTTCGAATCCTTCAAATGTGCAATTAGAAGAGTCTTCCCAGGGAGCGTCCAGACTAATCTGCCCCCGTAAGGAGTAACGTACTTTGTAGGATCTCCAAGCTTCATATTAGCGATTTGATGTACTTTGGACGTAGCTTCGTCGACTGCTAACACTAAGTTCTTGACGTACTGGTTTAGTTTTGGATTGTTGTCCTTTTCATGCAGTCTCACAAATGCGTCATCGAAGTAGATATGAGCTGCAAGGGAGGTTTTCGCACGTACACGTTTTAAATGCAATCATACTTTCCAGCTCGTAGTAATCCGGCATTTCAAATCCCAACTCGTCTCTTACTAAACGCCTCGCCCGTTGGTCCTCATCGAGCCTGATCACCGATTTTAAGAATTCCACCATTTCCTCGAACTTTTCGTGCCACATGGTACCGCAGGCGTAAATTCGGGTTACAGAACAGTCGTATGAGGAATTATTTCGCATCGGCGGCGTGTTTACTTCTATAACACTTCAGGAGTGCAATCTTTGGACGCTGAAAGACTTACCGAAAGTTTCACCCTCGTCGCCGTCATTTTCGTCGAGCTTTTCCGGCAGATCATCTCTTCTTCTGTTGAGAGCTAGCGACTGATCAATCAAAAACGCGTCAAACATCGGCCTTACGTATAGTCTTTCGGTTTTTGCTAATTTCTCACATCGCGGTTGCCAAATGTGAATCGTGATCCATATTTGTGACAGTAACCATAGTAACCAAACCCAGACGTGTTGACTCCTAATGAAATTTTCCAAGAAGTAGAATGGGGGACTGCTAAAAAATAAGTACGGGGGAATCGCGGTGCTAAAAGCGCATGGGTTTCCGTTGTGCACCCCGCAGAGTGCTACCAGGATCGCGACTGTTGTTGGAACGGTTAAATTTACGGGAAATGCGAAACTGAAACCTTGGATTAGGATTTTGCAGGCGAATTTTCCAAATATGTAACAGATGTAAGTGGAGGTAGCGTTAATTAGAAATACCCATATTGGCGTTAGGCTGTTGGACATTATTGGGCTATGGTTAGCAGTTTCGAACATTCCTCCTTCACCCCCAATTAATGGTTTTATCTGAAACGGAATTTAATCAAACAACAAGTAAAGAGAAGGTAAAAGTACCTCAGTTGCGTTTATTGCGTGACTGCTAAATGCATCGGCAAAATTTTCGAACATGAAATCAACAGATCCTTCCCGGACTGAAATTATGGCTATGGTCGTGACAAAAAATAATATACATTTCCATATGGAAATAAAACTGTACAGAAAGTATCGGCTATTGTTAAATTTTTTCTTTGATTTGCCTAGTTTTTTGATGAACTTGATGGGGGAACCTTCTGAAACGAAGTTTTCCCACCAACCCGCTGAAATAAGTAGCACTGTTATCGGTATCATCCACATTGTGGGCTCTTTTTCGATCATAGGCCAAATGACTAGTGCAGACCCTTGTGCTATAATACTGATAACATCAAAAGATATCTTTACAACGTTACTCTTTTCATGAGGCGTTCGCGAAAAAAATGCTAAATTATACGTATGTAATGTTCGATTTAGAAACTGTTCATAAGTTTACCAACAACTGCGGGTACAAAGCAGATTGCGTTTGTAAGCATAACTCCTTTGAGTACGTCTAGCTCAGGGAGTATGACGAATACTAGTAAGGCACTTCCGATGGGAGGTAAAGATTCTGTTGCAACTAATGACCAACTTTCCGCCGATGTTGGCATGTCCCATCTTTTAAAAATAGACATACGTAGAGATCTCAGAAACGTCAACAATTCGGGTACAAAGTATGCAAATATTAGCATCCACATCCAAACCGTCCGTTCGATTTGGGGAAGTTGGACCACAAACTGTCTGTTCCTATCTAAAACAAGTGTCCTCCTTTTAAATGCATTGAGTGTGTGTATGCGCGTACCGATTAGTTCATTGCAGTACATCTTGGTTGTATTTTGCCCAATTTGCGATGTCATAAATAATAAAGTTCCTTTTGATATAGTAGCCGCACCCAAAACCACGATAAAGGTCACCAGATATGCAGCTATCTTAGCTACTTTGACAAGCCCATCTGAAATTTTAGTTTCCTCCGCTGAACCTTGCAGTACTTCAACCGGAGGGTCATTGAAAGCATCCCATCTTCTTCTCTTAGGCTCAGCTGGGCTAAAAATGAGAGAAGAAACATGGCCACTCAATCCCTAACTCGACTAATAGTTTACTTACGGCGAATTAGGCAAATATGAGTACTTTTGGCTTTCATTCGTATTATTTCCAAGCATATTTTAATGGTAAATTGCACAAACTAATAAATCAAAATGGCCTAGGTATCTTTATAGGTAAGCTCGATAGCGATAACGATTAATCGCCTTTACTACTATTGCAAAATTTCGATCGATTTTTCAACGAAAATTGTGAAACAGTTTTTAGATTCATTGATCCTGAGAAACCTTGGGCAAGTTTTGACCGATTAAACAGAAATTGACGTTCCTTGGGAGATTTAGAAAGCGGTACTAGAACTGGCAGCAATATCGCACAACTTTTTCTCTAAATTGTAGTGTAGAGGTAATGCATTTTCGTGTTGCTGTTTTTGGGTAGGTAATCCTACAACCACCTAGCTACGTAGGTGTTTCAATTGAGGAAAATGACTACTACAGATTAGCGGCTATGATGCCCATTCAAACGTTATTTTTGGCATTTACGGATCAACACTCAATGATCATGATAATGCGATAATACCCAAGTCTAAACGGTACGCCTCTTATGACCGCACCTTTTAAACAGCTCTTGAAGATTCCGTGTATCATCATGCATGATCAAAGCACAAATTGTGAGCTCTGACGTAACAAAACAAAGGATGATGAAAGTCACACTTAATCTGCCAAGCAAAGCTTTTCGGTGAGGTATTCAGTGAAACCTAGCAAATCAGTGACAGAAGCTTAGGTACTTAGTGTATTCTGGCACTATTTGGCGAAACCCTATTTTAAGCATACGTTTTGGACTTGAAGGTATCTAATTTTACCATCAAAGGACTTTAAATTAATGCGAAACTATATTCTGTTTTTTTTCGAGATCCTTACTGATTATTTAATTGTCTGTACCCTTAACAACATTTTTGTTTACATGTTTACTAAAGTGGTTTTATCTCTTATGACACCACATATTTCTAATAGTAGATATATATAGATAGATACAAGTGATCTTCACAAAATAATGTACAAACGATCCCAAATAGAAATGTTTATTAGCTATTTTTAAGGGTGCCGAACCCTACTTCAACAAACCTATTCGAAAATGTCCCTTCATGTATATTTTCCAAATATAAAAGTTATTATTACCTATTCGCATAGATTTCACTCACTAATTGTACGATCCGGTTCCTGAATTGCAACCTCAAATCTTTACACATACGCGAGGATCCTGGCTGTAACTTTTGATCTAGCAGCCCAATCTTGGAACTGTTTGAAATTATGGAATCTACAGCCCATATTCTACAAGAAAATGTTTTTTTCCGGTCGATCTGAGACAATTTTTTTTGGGGCCTCAAAAAAAGGCAGTGGCAGACAGACCTTCCTTTTTTAACCAAAAATCGACTACACCAAAATTTCTCGGGAAAACACTTTTTCTTATTAATTTTGGTGCGTAGAATCCAAAACGATTCGTACTTTTTCGATTAGACTTCTCAATCACAAGTTATGGACTAAAAACCTATTTCGAAAGAAAATTCAAAGGGCTGTAACTTTTGATCTAGGAACTGTTTGAAATTATGGAATCTACAGGCCTTATTCTATAAGAAAATGATTTTTTTCCGGTCGATCTGAGACAATTTTTTTTTTAGCCTCAAAAAAAGGCAGTGTATAACCTTCCTTTTTAACCAAAAATCGACTACACCAAAATTTCTGGGGAAAACACTTTTTCTTATTAATTTTGGTGCGTAGAATCCAAATCGAATCGTACTTTTTCGATTAGACTTCTCAATCAAAAGTTATGGACTAAAAACCTATTTCGAAAGAAAATTCAAAGGGCTGTAACTTTTGATCTAGTACCCCAATCTTGGAACTGTTTGAAATTATGGAATCTACAGGCCTTATTCTATAAGAAAATGTTTTTTTCCGGTCGATCTGAGACAATTTTTTCTTGGAGCCTCAAAAAAAGGCAGTGTATAACCTTCCTTTTTTTACCAAAAATCGACTACACCAAAATTTCTCGGGAGAACACTTTTTCTTATTAATTTTGGTGCGTAGAATCCAAAACGGTTCGTACTTTTTCGATTAGACTTCTCAATCACAAGTTATGGACTAAAAACCAATTTCGAAAGAAAATTCAAAGGGATGTAACTTTTGATCTAGTACCCCAATCTTGGAACTGTTTGAAATTATGGAATCTACAGGCCTTATTCTATAAGAAAATGTTTTTTTCCGGTCGATCTGTGACAATTTTTTTTGAGCCTCAAAAAAAGGCAGTATATAACCTTCCTTTTTAACCAAAAATCGACTACACCAAAATTTCTCGGGAAAACATTTTTTCTTATTAATTTTGGTGCGTAGAATCCAAAACGGTTCGTACTTTTTCGATTGGACTTCTCAATCACAAGTTATGGACTAAAAACCAATTTCGAAAGAAAATTCAAAGGGATGTAACTTTTGATCTAGTACCCCAATCTTGGAACTGTTTGAAATTATGGAATCTACAGGCCTTATTCTATAAGAAAATGTTTTTTTCCGGTCGATCTGTGACAATTTTTTTTGAGCCTCAAAAAAAGGCAGTGTATAACCTTCCTTTTTAACCAAAAATCGACTACACCAAAATTTCTCGGGAAAACACTTTTTCTTATTAATTTTGGTGCGTAGAATCCAAATCGAATCGTACTTTTTCGATTAGACTTCTCAATCAAAAGTTATGGACTAAAAACCAATTTCGAAAGAAAATTCAAAGGGCTGTAACTTTTGATCTAGTACCCCAATCTTGGAACTGTTTGAAATTATGGAATCTACAGGCCTTATTCTATAAGAAAATGTTTTTTTCCGGTCGATCTGAGACAATTTTTTTTGGGGCCTCAAAAAAAGGCAGTGTATAACCTTCCTTTTTTACCAAAAATCGACTACACCAAAATTTCTCGGGAAAACACTTTTTCTTATTAATTTTGGTGCGTAGAATCCAAAACGATTCGTACTTTTTCGATTAGACTTCTCAATCACAAGTGATGGTCTAAAAACCAATTTCGAAAGAAAATTCAAGGGGCTGTAACCCTGGCGAGGATATTTCTCGCAACCCAACTATAGATATCGACCGCAAATCAATTTTTTTACACACCGGTGTTTGTACGAAAATCTGCTTAAAATCCTCGCTCGCCCACCTCTCCTGATTTTTAAATATCGACCGGAAAGCGGAAAACATTTGTTTATAATGTGCGATTATGATAGTCCCATCATAATCGTTTAGTAATGTTTTAATATACTAATATATCCTCACGGGAACGGTGGTAACACCGGTCAATTGTACTATGCGATCAAAAATGAGTTGCTGTGGAGTTACCTTTGTAATTTTTGTTTACATGGGAAATGGTATTTAACTTGAACTTTCAAAGGCGACTCGACAGCAACTCATTTTTGATCGTCCGTTATATGGTCTTGTTTTTACTATCAGCGGTTGAAATACGACACAACAAATTAAAGCAATTGCCAAATCCTGAAAGTTAAAACATTTTGTTAATTATATTCAGTGCCAATCACTGTTGGAATAATTCACTACAAGGTAAATTCTTTTCAATTAAGATTAATTAATTGCATTAGATATTTGCAAGTAGCTATAATCCTACACGAATCTACTGTGGTCAGATTTGAATAAATGCAACAGATGCGGACATTGGTCAGGGACGGACTTTTGAAGTCAGGAGTTACAGATTTGTGTATGTGCTTTATTAACCTACGCGAAACTATGCGTTCGGCTGTAATTATTTTGTAATTGGAAATGGAGTTAAGTTTGCCTACTATGCAAGCTGCTAGTAGATTATATTAACTTAGCTAAAAGGATCAGTTAATTCTTCCTCTTATAATTGACTCATATTTTAATTTTATCATTTTTAATTGATGTGTTCCAAAGAAAGTTGCACTGGTTTTAGGTGGGTTTTAAATTGGTTACTACGGCTGACAGTTAAGGTCAAATTGTGCCTTAAATATTGGTTCTGTAAGAAGCAGGCCTCAGACCTAGGCGGAACTACGCCTATTATTTAAACACATTGCCTCCAATTTGCATCGGTAAACCAGTGTCCATTTCAACCCCTAATACCAGTCCGCGTTCTCGTAGTTGATGGATCCTGAGTACTGTCATATCGGGAAACATAACATGGCATACAAAGCAAAATGGCGTACAAAGGCAATATATTATTTTTATTATTAAATACTCATAAACGTACAAACTTCTAACTGGAGTGCAGCAAGCTGGATAAAATCTGCGATTAGATTGTGGTTTTGTAATGCAGGGGATGGTTGATTGAACATTGCATTAAGCAACAAAACCGAGATAAAATTAGTGATAAATTCGCGTATGGCGAAATGTTCAACCACTTTTGGTTGGGTCCATACCCTTTCCACCAAACTAATGTTCCCTTCTCTTGTTATCAGGTACCTATCAGTATATCTAATCCGATAACACGCTCGCCGGATGTGAAAACGGCGATAACTAATTGAAATTGCAAATGGAAAAACTTGGGCTAACAATAGATCGATGTGTTTACTAAACTGGTTGTTTACTTTTATTGTTTTAAGTCAAGGTTCCATTGCACTTCATCTAATTATAGAGAGAAGTTCAGTTTCTAAAATTTATCTGGCCATACTTACGCAAACTTGGATGGAAGATAAAATGGGAGACAGAAATAGCGAAAACGGCGTAAAGGTTAAAAAAATTATAAATAGAAATTGAAGTGTTAACGCTTGTAGTATGTTCTGCGTTAATTTAGTACGGCTCCTTTTAATTTAGCGATTACATATCAGCTCTGATAAGGATTTATAAGTTACTTAAAACAGGTGCTTCGCTATTTTTCGAGATTAATCTACTCGCGAACAGTGCTAAATTGCGAGGTCGCGGGTGCGCTTACTATTTTTTCTTGTTGGACGCATATATATTACAAATTTTATTAACTTGTTTTAATAAACGAAATGTGACGTAACCTGGCATCATAGGTGTAATTGTATAGTTAAACCCAATTATATACGGTTTCTTTGTTGATTAAATTAGTTCCAATAAAAAAACAGTCGAAATACGGTGGAAATGTTTGTGGAAATGTGGAAACTCCTTTTATTTTTATCGTTATGGACCAAAGATGTTTTTTGTTTAGAGTTTAATTTTGTTGGTGAGTTACTCGATTTTTATTTTTAATATCGTAACCCACTTTTCGGCCTAATTAAAAGTTGCTCCTCAATCTGGAAAAATACACTAGTCATGATCATCAATTGGTTCTTAAAAACCTAATCAAAGTGGAAATTAGTTTTTTGGTATAGGTAGACGTTCCGTTCGTTGGCCCATCCCCTTGTATTCTGCGTTCTATAACAGAAGTGAGAGATAAGATCATTATTCACGTATTATAAATAAACTGGAATTATGGAACCGCGTAATTAGAGGTATTCCCAAAACGAAATTGTTTGTCTGCGGGGTGATACACTGACCTTACTCCCACATCGCGAAGAGCGATGATCTTATTTTAGCTTATTTGTCATTAGGTTCCATGGACCACTAAACAATTTACCTTACCTTCACCCGTAGTACATAAGAATGCTTGAATCAGGAAATCTAGCGTAATAAATATTTATCTGCTCAAAGTTTACTTCCTGAATTATTAATATTTTAACAGTTGTCATTAATAATACATTATTTTATTACTTGCAATTCTGTACATGATCTTTTCTTTTTTACGTAGGTACATAATTATGCATAGGTATTTTTATTATTGTAGGATACATTTATCTTTTGTTTTTGATTTGCTCGATCTTTTCTTCACACGAATCTTTGAACTATTCATTTCAAGCGGATGTGACCTTCTCGTCTCTTTGTTTTTGGAATCCAAACTTTACTTGCAACTGGTCTAGCTAAAGTTTCCAGTACGATCTTATTGTTCAATATAAGTAATCGAAAGTAGCGATAATCTAATGCGGTTTTTTCAATAAAACCTTTATTTTGTCCTGTTCCATGCTGTATATAACATAATCATCGTGGGTTTTTTAATCAGTGAACGTGATATCGAATAATGTATCAGTGGGATTGTAATCAATCTCATGCGGTTTCCAACTTGTACGAATTGCATTGTAGCAGCGGGAACCATGGGAACATATTTAGAGTGGAAGCCCACATAACCAGCCATTTTTCACTTTTCTATAGTCATTTCGGACCATATTATAATAATCTGGACAATAACATTATTAATTATACACGCAGACGCAGGAAATTCATTTTGCTTCTGAGTCCATGTTGGGCTACGGGAGGTGGTTGGTTTGGGTGGGCCACCAACAAATACAAAATAAAATTTCAATAAATTCCTGGATCACCTTTCAAATCAAATTAATTATCTAGAATTTTTAATATTTGTAATTAATGCAACGCCTTGTACAAAAGACACATGCAGCGTATTGGAAATTTACATTTATTTCATTTTTTCGGTTTCCAGAATTGGCAAATAATAATAAATAACGACATGAACAGACGCAGAATTTTTCAAGGTACAAAAACCTATTTTCAACGTTACTCTAATTTAATTAGGGGAGAAAGTATTTCCATATAAAGAAATTAGCATTTAAATCCCTATGGTTCGTAAATAGTTTCTACACGCTGTATATCACGAAACATTTCTTCAATTATCCTTGTATCTGCAGCTAAAAAATATTAGCTTTCATAAAATGTTACTGCTAATATAACTAGAAACACATACAATTCTTTGTTACTTAAATACTACTGTCGTTCCCTTCAAATTTCCATTAGAATTCTCCTCGAGCACCTTTTAAGTTCCCTTTATGTTCTTCTCACTCGTTACAAGTTCAGAAATTGTCCGTCTTAATTCTGGACAACTTTCCAAAGTTCTTCCTGAGTTCCTCTTAAGTTTCTTTTCAAATTCTCATCACGTCCCATAATCTTCTCTTCAATTTCTTTTTAAGTTCCTTTCAACCTTACACGTTTTATATTTGAGCTGCAAACAATATCCTTTTAATACTGATCTTCCCCTTGCGATTGGAGGGTCATCGAGTTTTTTAGTTACGCCCCTGATTTTTGATAATGTGTACTGTCCTGATTTCGTAAAATGGCGAAAAAAGAATAGCGTCGGTTGTTGAAACGTAGTAGTATATTATGTTGAATATTCCACTCTTTGCCCTGTTCCTTGTTCCAAAAAGAGTGCCCTGCATTTTCTTCTTTCACATTTTTACATGGAGTATTCTCCACCCTAAATTCTGCCCTAGCATATTAGCCACCTGCACATTCGCCCAACAAACTAAGAGTTTTACTTTGCGGGCAAATAAACCTGGGGGTGATTTTTGAAAGACAACATTTGCGTGAGCGAGTCTTTAGATTGGGAAAAAAGGTGGGTGAATATTCCGAGGGTTCGCTTTCAGGGGGCGACTGTTTCAAGACTGAAGCGAATTTGTTTAGTAAAGTTTTCCAGGGCGAATATATGCATAGATACAGCGAGTAAACAGCATTTTCCTTTCGTTATCCTATTGATCGTTTACTAACGAGTGACAAAAATAGAAATGTATTAATATCTTGGTTTAAAATATAACAGAAAGTGCGTTTTTTTTAGAATTCAGTTGTGATACTGTTGATTGTGGGAGGGGTTCACCATTCAGCAAAATAAAATAAAAATTAGCATAAACAACCGCTAAATTTATCATTGTGTGTTACTTTAAATGTGGGAACTCCCTTCTGCCTGAACCATTTCCCTCCCATTGTCAAATTCTGTACGTCAGCTTTGCTATTACAGTTACAAATACATCGAGAACGATTTGGTCTAATGGTTTTTCGAATTTTGAGAAATTTTCTTTCTCAATTTCTTTAACTGAATATTTTTGATATAATTCAAATGTTTCCATACTTGATCGATCAACTTTCTAATTTGTGCCAGTATTTTCCTGGAACTGCTTTTAATAAAAGCTCGAGTAACAACAAATGTAAAAAATTTACGCACTCTCAAAAAGAGCTAATCTACGTATTTTACAGCGGAATTTTTTTTATAGGCATATTTATATTCAAGACTAATCTCAGTTTATATTATCTATTACCTACTTTACAGCACTTAATAATTATTGTCACAATCTCTGGAAAATTTCTAGCAAATCGTCACATTTGTTTACCAAAATTGCCATTATTGCGTTATAAACTATCACCGCAACCACTACACAATTGCAACATTATACTTGCTAAAAATCGCTTAAATTGCTAGACGACCTGTACCACATCGATGCAATTAAACCCAGGTTTCAGTTCGAAGTATATTCCCAAGCGTAAATTAGCTCCAAAGGCCAGATGAATGTTTATCTCTTTTTCCTTAAGAAATTCGTGCCAACTAAAAGCAAAACAGGATAACGAATAATTTTCTTAAAGGCATGTATTTCAGGGACGAGAAGTATTGGGGAGTGTAACGGTTTACTTGGACGACCCTCTTGTAGAAAATAAATTTTATTCTCTACGGCACTGTAACAATTAATGTTTTGTAATGAAATTTAATACCACGGCTAACTCAGTAATGTATAAATTTTCAATAGCTCTTACCTCGGCTCTTTCCTTGCAGAATGTAACCTCTTATAATCTCAAAATCAAAACCGGATTCTCAGGTTTGATCACTCTCACATAAATAGTCATACAAGGGTTGTCCAGAAAGTAGCAGACGTTTTGAAATAAAAAATTGTAAACTTGTAAAGAAAATCTATTATTGTATACATTTGGGGGCTACACTCTTGGGCTATTCATCAACACAAGCGCCATTCAAATTGAGGCACTTGCGTGGCACAAGTGTTTTGATTCCAACTTTTATAAATCCGAGACGAGGAGTGTACATACAGTACAGTACAGGGACATTGTTTTTATAAAGTCCGTCTTTTATACACTACTTAAAGTACGCTGCTTAATTTTTCATACCTAATGTTGTTGATTCTATTAACATGGTAACTCCCTACGCCAAGTTTGAAAAACATTTTTCCCTCATGATATAATTAATAAAAGACAAATTCGGTTAAAGATTCTGCAGTGTTATAAAAAATATTGAAAACACGGTGTTTTATTATTTAAAGGACTCGTTCTTTAAAGTACCTATAATAATAATCTCGATAATAATAATATTTAATTGACTGTAAAATATGCTTACATTACTTACAAATTAGTAGTTATCTTAATAGATATTAGTATAGTAGACAGGCAAAGCTTTTAAGCGATTTAGTAAACGCAACCCCTTATTTTTATCAGCAGCAACAGTTTTTTCTGTATAACAAGAAAGACATTGAGCTTTTACATGTTACTGATGGTCACCTTATTAGTCAGCACGTAAGCACTGAGTGACAATATCTCTGTACATGTCAATCATCGTGAGTTCCCAATGTATCATCACGTATTTCTCCCTGGCTGCGGCATTTGGAAAAGTGTACTTTACCCTCGACTTTACCTATGTAGGTACTTGATAATAGTAAATGTAAAAATGAAGATTTTGCTATGTGAAAATCTTACACAACAACAGGAGATAACGTTCTTTTTTCCAAATCTCAAAAAAAATCACATTACTAGCAAATACGTTGCGAAATAAAAAATTTCACGTGAATGCTACGAGCGGAAAACAATGTTGATGATCCTAGTACCAACGGTGAAATTGTGCAAATCAGTTCCGAAAGTACTCGTACCTGTGGTACCTAATCCATTAAAATCCATGGATTCTGCACGTTACCTTCATCAAAGGATTACAATTCGCATGACGTAAACCCTGACGTCAAACTGCTAAGTACCTAGTATTTGATTTGCTAAATCGATAAGTATAGGTGCATTACCTACTTAGGAAATATGTGCTAAGTTACACTATACAGGTTGAAGGTTCTAATTGCCGAAAATCAAATTACAGAAAACCCTCAAGAGTTCAAATGTTAATTAAAGATAATTAGCGATTGTGGAGTCATTATAGGCTAAAACCTGTTGAAGCCAAACGTTCTACTGACAATCAAGATTACAGGTGTCAGTAACCCTCAATCCATTTAACATTGAAACGTGTAGGTCTCTGAAGCCGAGTTAAATTAGTGTACATTTTGAAAATGAAGATAATAGTTGTTAGCATTATCATTGTTTTTTGCCAGATACCAGTTATCTACAATTGTTTTGCAAACAAACACAGGTGGATACGTGTCATTTCGTCAACACGGTTTCAGAAACTTAAAACTTTATTCACTTGGTAAAGCACATAGATAAACCAAGTAAATAAACAGTAGGTAACTGTGGAAAATGTAGAAAGCTATACGTTACTTTTAATTGAATGCTAATAAACTAATCTTTTTATGACCAGATTCTATAAAAGCTCTCGTTTCAGATCAAAAAGTGCTAAAATCGGATGCCAAGGAAGATATACTAATACCAGAATCAGTGGGACTAGATCCTACTGGAGATCTAGTCGAAGTGAAAGGGATCTACTACAGTAATGGTGTCAAACCAAGGATATTCGTGGAGTACCCTCGACAAGATGAACTTCTCACTACGTCCAATGATATAGGTAGCCCAGAGGATGTCAATTCCAATGAAAATGGTAAGATGGTGCAATCTTTAGTGGTGTCTATAAAAATGTTTGCAGAGGATGGCAATTTTCAACCGTGGTCAATCTTGTGGTACGTAGGATCGTTCGGCGGTTTAATATTCTTCTTCCTAATCGTATCGTGTTCGGAATGGTGCTGCAGAACGCGGTTGAGGAACAGAAATATGCAAAGGGGGGCCGCTTCGCCTACTCACAGCGAGTTACCGCCCCCAGCATACGACTTGTTTGCACCGCCGTCTTACGACAGTTTGTGTAAACCTAGCGGTGCGGAAAAGCGAGAATATGATGTATACGTCGTTCCTGTCGACACCTTAGAGGCGCTAAGAACAAGCCACCTGGAGGAAAGTGGCGGTGACGATTCACCTCCAAGTTACAGCAACCAGATGCGTCAAGAGATGGTACCTCGCCCGCCCACTGAAGAGGATAAATCTGAAACGTCAAATTCGGCACAAACGTGACTAAGTCTGAGGAAAGGGTGGTACCTATTGTTCAGTGGACATCGTGACGATACTGCTGAAAAGATGATTTGGATCTGTGTGTGCTGGTCGAAGAAAGTGAAAAGACGTTATTGTAATAAACAGTATTTATCGAAACAATCTGCTGTGATTTTAGTTTTAAGTTTATTTAATGCCATATGCAGCTAATTTGTTATAATGTATTATTTATTACCATACATTTTACGAATACTGTGATATAATAATATGTTAATTCGTTACTTTTTTCTATATTTCTTTATTTTATTCGAGACAGTTTCAATCGTACTTAATAGTTACATAAAGTAACAAAAAGTTCAAGATTCATTGTATAAATCGCTCACTTTGAGTTTGCCTTTGGAAAACAACCAAACATCGTTAAAAAAAACTAATTTTTCTCCTTTTTAGCTAGTAGGTATGGAACTGCGTTTTTGTAATCATTTTCCTATTTCGAAGCATTTGCACCTGGATCGCTTCAATATACAATCATAAACATTGGTTGCGTTAATGACCATTAACAAAATCGTACTCAATCGTACTGCTTGTAGAATGCTACAATTGGAGTAGTTTGATACACAGGGTGCACCAATTAAAGTTTGCAGCTCCTAATAAAATAGATTTGGGAAGGTTACATCGGGCAATTGATATAAATTGTTGAATATGGTATTATTTCGTTATTTATTTTACGGGATCCTGTGTATAAAAAAATGTCACGTTTCCTTAAGTACCTACTCCTACTGTAAGAAACTGTCTTGAATTTTGTTTATTAAAATAATGACTCCCAAATCCCAAAGCTCCTTGTACCAAACAACACAAAAATTAAACCGATATTGCATTTGCAAAGTAAGAAGTTTTGAAGTACTCTTACTCTGGTGCTGTGATAATATTCACATACAAACCCGAAGAAGTTGTAGAGGCCCACTACAGAGAGACTATAGTGCGTTGGCACCTCCACATGCAGTATGGGGTCGTATGGACTAATTGCCTTTTTTACTAGTTTGCGTCATTCTTCGATAATACTATCCTTGTTTCTGACCGCAAATATGTGATGCTTTGAGTTTTTAAAACTCCTGTCTTTTTCTCGTTTTAGGAGACTCAAAAATTTGAAATTTATGGAAACGCTTTTTATAAACGGTCCATTAGCTATATTTGTTTAAGCATACTTTCATTTGTTTCACGAATCTACAAATTGTCCGATTAATGGAAAAGCGTTTTAAACACCCTTATCTGTATTAACTTAATAATAATGCATTTGTTCCACTAAATTAAAGAAATGGAAACCACAGGAGTAGTCGATTCAGTTGCTGCGAACGCAAGTTCTGATCTTCTACCGACTCCCTGGTACAATTATTAGAACCGACATAATCTAATAATGCTTATAACTGAGCAATATGATGAAAAGTAACAATGTATTAAATTAATTAAATAATAAAAATATTATAGATAATTTCTAAAGCTTTTCTATTTCATTTGTTTAGGAATCAACGTGATGCGCGATTTATGGAAGAGCGATTTATACACCCCTTTTAGGAATATTTTCTTCTGTATAAATTTCTAATGCTTTTCTGTTTTGTTTGTTTCAGGATCCTACGAAATGTGCGATTTATGGAGAAGCGTTTTATACACCCCTTTTAGGCATATTTCCTTCTGAATAAATTTCTAATGCTTTTCTGTTTTGTTTCAGGATCCTACGAAATGTGCGATTTATGAAGAAGCGTTTTATACATCCCTTTTAGGCATATTTCCTTCTGTATAAATTTCTAATGCTTTTCTGTTTTGTTTCAGGATCCTACGAAATGTGCGATTTATGGAGAAGCGTTTTATACACCCCTTTTAGGCATATTTCCTTCTGTATAAATTTCTAATGCTTTTCTGTTTTGTTTCAGGATCCTACGAAATGTGCGATTTATGGAGAAGCGTTTTATACACCCCTTTTAGGCATATTTCCTTCTGTATAAATTTCTAATGCTTTTCTGTTTTGTTTGTTTCAGGATCCTACGAAAGGTGCAATTTATGGAGAAGCGTTTTATACACCCCTTTTAGGCATATTTCCTTCTGTATACATTTCTAATGCTTTTCTGTTTTGTTTCAGGATCCTACGAAATGTGCGATTTATGGAGAAGCGTTTTAAACACCCCTTTTAGGCATATTTCCTTCTGTATAAATTTCTAATGCTTTTCTGTTTCGTTTCAGGATCCTACGAAAGGTGCGATTTATGGAGAAGCGTTTTATACACCCCTTTTAGGCATATTTTCTTCTGTATAAATTTCTAATGCTTTTCTGTTTTGTTTCAGGATCCTACGAAATGTGCGATTTATGATTTATGGAGAAGCGTTTTATACCCCCCTTTTAGGCATATTTCCTTCTGTATACATTTCTAATGCTTTTCTGTTTTGTTTCAGGATCCTACGAAATGTGCGATTTATGAAGAAGCGTTTTATACATCCCTTTTAGGCATATTTCCTTCTGTATAAATTTCTAATGCTTTTCTGTTTTGTTTCAGGATCCTACGAAAGGTGCAATTTATGGAGAAGCGTTTTATACACCCCTTTTAGGCATATTTCCTTCTGTATACATTTCTAATGCTTTTCTGTTTTGTTTCAGGATCCTACGAGATGTGCGATTTATGGAGAAGCGTTTTAAACACCCCTTTTAGGCATATTTCCTACTGTATAAATTTCTAATGCTTTTCTGTTTTGTTTGTTTCAGGATCCTACGAAATGTGCGATTTATGAAGAAGCGTTTTATACATCCCTTTTAGGCATATTTCTTTCGGTATAAATTTCTAATACTTTTCTGTTTTGTTTGTTCCAGGATCCTACGAAAGGTGCAATTTATGGAGAAACGTTTTATACACCCCTTTTAGGCATATTTCCTTCTGTATACATTTCTAATGCTTTTCTGTTTTGTTTCAGGATCCTACGAGATGTGCGATTTATGGAGAAGCGTTTTAAACACCCCTTTTAGGCATATTTCCTACTGTATAAATTTCTAATGCTTTTCTGTTTTGTTTGTTTCAGGATCCTACGAAATGTGCGATTTATGGAGAAGCGTTTTATACCCCCCTTTTAGGCATATTTCCTTCTGTATACATTTCTAATGCTTTTCTGTTTTGTTTCAGGATCCTACGAAATGTGCGATTTATGGAGAAGCGTTTTAAACACCCCTTTTAGGCATATTTCCTTCTGTATAAATTTCTAATGCTCTTCTGTTTTGTTTGTTTCAGGATCCTACGAAATGTGCGATTTATGGAGAAGCGTTTTATACACCCCTTTTAGGCATATTTCCTTCTGTATACATTTCTAATGCTTTTCTGTTTTGTTTGTTTCAGGATCCTACGAAATGTGCGATTTATGGAGAAGCGTTTTAAACACCCCTTTTAGGCATCTTTCCTACTGTATAAATTTCTAATGCTTTTCTGTTTTGTTTGTTTCAGGATCCTACGAAATGTGCGATTTATGGAGAAGCGTTTTATACACCCCTTTTAGGCATATTTCCTTCTGTATAAATTTCTAATGCTTTTCTGTTTCGTTTCAGGATCCTACGAAATGTGCGATTTATGGAGAAGCGTTTTATACACCCCTTTTAGGCATATTTCCTTCTGTATAAATTTCTAATGCTTTTCTGTTTTGTTTCAGGATCCTACGAAAGGTGCGATTTATGATTTATGGAGAAGCGTTTTATACACCCCTTTTAGGCATATTTCCTTCTGTATACATTTCTAATGCTTTTCTGTTTTGTTTCAGGATCCTACGAGATGTGCGATTTATGGAGAAGCGTTTTAAACACCCCTTTTAGGCATATTTCCTACTGTATAAATTTCTAATGCTTTTCTGTTTTGTTTGTTTCAGGATCCTACGAAATGTGCGATTTATGAAGAAGCGTTTTATACATCCCTTTTAGGCATATTTCCTTCTGTATAAATTTCTAATGCTTTTCTGTTTTGTTTCAGGATCCTACGAAATGTGCGATTTATGGAGAAGCGTTTTATACACCCCTTTTAGGCATATTTCCTTCTGTATAAATTTCTAATGCTTTTCTGTTTCGTTTCAGGATCCTACGAAAGGTGCGATTTATGGAGAAGCGTTTTATACACCCCTTTTAGGCATATTTTCTTCTGTATAAATTTCTAATGCTTTTCTGTTTTGTTTGTTTCAGGATCCTACGAAATGTGCGATTTATGGAGAAGCGTTTTATACACCCCTTTTAGGCATGTTTCTTCTGCATTAATTTCTAAAGCTTTACCGTTTTATTTGTTTCAGAAACTTACGAAATGTACGACTTATGGAAAAGTGTTTTATACGGGTTTCTTACTCATGTTTTCTTCTGTATTAATTTCTAACGCTTTTCTGTTTTATTAGTTTCAGGAATCTACGTGATGCGCCACTTATGGAAAAGGGTTTGATACACCTCTTTTAGGTATAGTTTCTTCTGCATTAATTTCTAAAGCTTTACCGTTTTATTTGTTTGAGAAACCTACGAAATGTACGACTTATGGAAAAGTGTTTTATACGGGTTTCATACTCATAATTTTCTTATGTATTAACTTCTAATGCTTTTCTGTTTTATTTGTTTCAGGAATCTACGTGATGCGACACTTATGGAAAAGCCTTTTATACACCCCTTTTAGGAATAGTTTCTTCTGCATTAATTTCTAAAGCTTTTATGTTTTATTTGTTTCAGGAATCTACAAGATGTGCGAGTTATGAAATGGCGTTTCATACACGCTTTTTAGGCATTTTTTCTTCTGTATTAATTCTTACAGCAATACTGAACAACTATCCGATACAGCAGCAACAGCAAGCTAAGTACCTAGGTATGTATCTGGACCGCATCAGATTAACCTGGAAAACGCATATATTAATGAAGCTTAAGCAACTAGGTCTAAAATTTACGATGTACATTATACGTTACGATTATATGTAATAGATATATATAAATATAATATAAAAAATTATAAATAATCCGATTATTGCGGAAGCTTCTCGTGCTGTTCTGTCTGTAAGCTCATTACCAAGTATACCCGCGTGTCTGTCCTGGTGCCCAAATGAAAATAATGGATTTATTTTTCTTGTTTAGGTACCACAGTTCTGATTTGGACACTTTTGTTAAAATATTGTCGTATAGGTAGTCAATTTGCGGTAAGTCTGTTAGGGCATTTATATTATCGCTTGCAATGATAAATCTTTTAGTTTCATAGATCGAGGAGCAGTGCTGAAGGGCTTTCCAGTTGGTTTATCTTTCTGCGAATCCTATGGGCGATTGTGGATTCAAACTCCATTTATTTGTCACCTGCGAAGTGATCGCACATCCCACTCCATTTCTAGATTTTGACGAATCGGTAAATATGATCTCCTTTACTCATTGAATATATCTATTTTCGCTAATCATAATTTTAGCTATTGCGATTTATTGTGCTTATAAATTTTATACGTTTGTTGCATTTTGATTTTTGATTAGTCAAAATTAGTGTAGCGAATCAAAGAAACCCACAATTTGATTAAGGAAAATAGAGTTGGTTCTGTTGGAAACCACGGTTAACCCTTTGGGTCATTATTTAGTATGTGCACTTTTTGAAACAGTAGATTGCGCATGCGCAGACTCCATTTTCTTAATTATGAGCGGTTTTTTTTTAAGTTTTAAGGGGAAGTACTTTCTAAAAAGCGCAATAAAATTATTTATGACCCAATTCTCCTGCAATTTGAGGGGGATGATGCTCATATAAAAGCAAATTGAAATCACGTGTCAAAGAGTAACAAATGTTTTGGGACAAAGACTGTTAATGTGGAAATGCGCTTTTCGTAAATCGTTATTTTTAATACACGGAAGGTTTTTAAGACACATTTGCTTCTGAATAAATTTCTAAAGCTTTAGTTTTAACCCCAACACTTCGGGTTGCAAGTCGAAAAGCTAACCATTGATGGACATCCTATGATGGCTGCAATTATTTCAACAATGTTTGTCTGTGCATAATCCGCAATAAATCGAGCATGAAAGGACCAAATTCCTTGAATATTGCTCAAAAAGTTTCTCGATCATTTTGAGGATACTTTGATTGGTAATCGCGGTTACAATGATTCTTTCTCATTAAAGTCATTTTGATCATGATTGTTGTAGGGAGTAGTGGACCACCGAAGTTTTGTGTTTGAAAACACTTCTTTGTTACTACTTAGTTGGCGGTAGTCGTCTGTCGT
Organism: Photinus pyralis; assembly: GCF_008802855.1. NCBI lineage: Eukaryota > Metazoa > Arthropoda > Insecta > Coleoptera > Lampyridae > Photinus > Photinus pyralis. The sequence goes on along the minus strand of NW_022170738.1, from coordinate 31,029,363 downwards.
GCTTGAAGATTTCACCTGCGATGCTATAAATTTGCTACGTTCCAAAACCGTTTTCACACTAATAGGCAACCCTCGTTTCATTAATGATTAATCCACTGCTGCTAAATTAAAGACAAAGTCAATCAACTACCAAAACTGAGTCTTCCAGCAACCTACGTCTCATTTTCGCCACTCATGCTCCATTCAAGAAAGTCATTTGATGATCTAAATGTATTGTGTCCAATTGTACGTTTTTAGTCGTAGCCCTTGTCAAAAATTTCCTTGTTTGGAGAAGACCACAATCCCTTTACCTAAAATGTGGTAAATATGGTTGTTGGCAATGATGTACCTACCGACGTCACAATTCCCAAATTCGGCGGACATTGGAATTTAACTAATTTAAATACATGATTGCGATCAGGTGACTACTTAGTGAACATCAAGTTTTTGAGACACTAACAATTCAAGATTTGGAGATATTAACGAAAGTATAGGCAAGACCGAGAGCCAAAAATCTGAATTTATCTGAAAGTGGTAATGGATAAATGATAAACATTACTCTCGTGGCCTTTACAAGTTCCAGTTATACAGTTTTAGTAATGCGAATGTGTTTGTTGTTTTTCTTTAATCGTGTATACGCTTTCGTGTGCGATGAACAGTTGCCGAAACGAAATAAATTTTAGTGTTTCCCGTTATGATATAGTGCAACAATAACGATGAAGTTGTGCGGTTTATTTTTCCTCGTGATAAGTTTGGGCTATTGGAAAAATTCTTTAGCCTTTGGCACCGGTAAGTCCTACAGTCCTTTGGTAATTGGTTGAACTCATCTGAAGAATTTGAAGTGTGTTAGTAGGCAATAGGTGATATTCGTTATCGAAATCGAAAATAAACAATGTTGCGCTTTAGTTAAACAGCCAAAGGTCAAATTTACATTTACCTCTAAAAAAGAGACGGAAGGTCAATACCAATAGTATTTCCTATACCTGTACACAGGAAAAGTAAGAGCGCGTTTAATTACAGTTCCAAATGACCGACTTAATGGCCATGGACTTCAATATCTCAACGCTTTGATTATGTTATTTGTTGAAAATATAATGTTTGGAGAATTCCGTTACGTTAATTATTAACAAATTATAATTTTAATACATTTGTGTGACGTTTCATTTACTTACTTATACGCTGAAACTGTCACGATTTAGGTATCTAATCAAGGTTTTTGTATTTTTGCAATACCCATAACGGGTTATCTACCGTTACCGTTAATTACCGGTAGATACCAACAGTCGTAAAGTTTAAGATTAAATTTTATAATTATCGCCACGCGACATAAGATTCTAACCAACCCCTACCAATGTAGACCTATCATTTTAAATATTTTACCAGCCATTGTTGTATGTGAAAATTTGGTATACCTCCGAGGTAATTAACATTAATGAATTTGGCAAGGTCGTGTCATTATAATGTAAGAAATGTGTGATTTTGCGTGTTTGATGCGGTAACCATAAAAAGTAACAAATTACATACTAATGACTGAATTAAATGTTTTATTTTAGGAATACCATTGTATTTTCTTTTATAAATACAATGGTAACTTGGAACTGTTTGAAATTATGGATTCTACAGGCTACATTCTATAAGAAAATTTTTTCCGGGTCGATCTGAGACAATTGTTTTTTCGGGGCTCAAAAAAAGGCAGTGTACAACCTTCCTTTTTTACCAAAAATCGACTACACCAAAATTTCTCGAGAAAACACTTCTTCTTATTAATTTTGGCGCGTAGAATCCAAAACAATTCGTACTTTTTCGATCAGAGTTCTCAATAAAAAGTTATAGACTAGAAACCAATTTTGAAAAAAAATTCAAAGGGCTGTAACTTTTGATCTAGTATCCCAATCTTCAAAAATATTTCGTGCACCACTTAAAAATATGAAACTTGGGGACGGGGTGCGATTTTATCTTTAGAATGCAATTGGGGGGTTGTTTGTACATCATTTAAACGTAATCGGTGAAAGAAACAAAAATATTTCGTGCACCACAAAAGTTACAACCCCCGCAATTGAGAATTGCTATACATGCATAGGAGAATTATCTTCAAAATATGAGGCTTGGGAACGGGGTACGATTTTATCTTTAGAATGCAATTGGGGGGTTGTTTGTACATCATTTAAACGTAATCGGTGAAAGAAACAAAAATATTTCGTGCACCACAAAAGTTACAACCCCCACAATTGAGAATTGCTATACATGCATAAGAGAATTTCCTTAAAAATATGAAACTTGGGAACGGGTCGATCTGAGACAATTCTTTTTTCGGGGCTCAAAAAAAGGCAGTGTACAACCTTCCTTTTTTACCAAAAATCGACTGCACCAAAATTTCTCGGGAAAACACTTTTTGTTATCAATTTTGGTGCGTAGAATCCAAATCAATTCGTACGTTTTCGATTACACTCTCAATCAAAAGTTATAGACTAGAAACCAATTATTTCGAAAGAAAATTCAAAGGGTTGTAACTTTTGAACTAGTAGCCCAATCTTGGAACTGTTTAAAATTATGGATTCTACAGGCCACATTCTATAAGAAATTTTTTTTCCGGGTCGATCTGAGACAATTTCTTCTTCGAGCCTCAAAAAAAGGCAGTGTACAACCTTCCTTTTTTACCAAAAATTGACTGCACCAAAATTTCTCGCGAAAACACTTTTTCTTATTAATATTGGCGCGTAGAATCCAAAACAATTCGTACTTTATCGATCAGACTTCTCAATCAAGTTATAGACTAGAAACCAATTTCGAAAGAAAATTCAAAGGGCTGTAACTTTTGAACTAGTAGCCCAATCTTGGAACTGTTTGAAATTATGGATTCTACAGGCCACATTCTATAAGGAAATTTTTTCCGGGTCTATCTGAGACAATTTTGGCGCGTAGAATTCAAATCAATTCGTACTTTTCCGATTAGACTTCTCAATCAAAAGTTATAGACTAGAAACCAATTTTGAAAAAAAATTCAAAGGGCTGTAACTTTTGATCTAGTATCCCAATCTTCAAAAATATTTCGTGCACCACTTAAAAATATGAAACTTGGGAACGGGGTGCGATTTTATCTTTAGAATGCAATTGGGGAGTTGTTTGTACATCATTTAAACGTAATCGGTGAAAGAAACAAAAATATTTCGTACACCACAAAAGTTACAACCCCCGCAATTGAGAATTGCTATACATGCATAGGAGAATTATCTTCAAAATATGAAGCTTGGGAACGGGGAACGATTTTATCTTTAGAATGCAATTGGGGGGTTGTTTGTACATCATTTAAACGTAATCTTTCCAATTATCTTTTATATAATGTCCATACCTAACACCCATACAAAAGAACACTCCATACTAAAGATTGCACCAGTCTTTTTCTCAATTCTACATCCATCTTAGTATTAAGCACCACTCTCTTTTTCATATACGCTTGGCCATTCCAATTCTTATCATTATCTCCTTTTTACTCGACTAATCGTCTGATATTACTGTGCCTAAGTATTTACGTTCGAGCTAGCGCCCTTTACATGTACTACTTTCTCTGCTCCAACTTTACTTACCTGCGACTTCTTGTGGTTCTCAATCCATACGGGTCTTCCATTTCTTTTAGTCGTTTTAACATTTCATTCAATTCCAGACTGACCTTCTACCACCTATTTTTCCTCCCATATTCCTTTCTTAGCACTTCCTCATCATACCCCCCATATAGAAATTAATTAAAGTTGGTGATAGACAACATCCCTGCCTAACTCCTCTTCATATTCCAAACCCTTCAGTAATGCTATAACGTGCACGAGTTGCTAATCTATCTGTTTTCTCTCCAATCCACACCCCTTGTCCCTTAAAAATTGTAACAGTTTTCCGTATTTCACACAATCGAGAATGCCTCCAGACACAGATTATAGTTCTTCTTCGTTCTTATATATCTCTCTGCAATTGTTCTTACTACTGTGGTTGCATTTCTTTTTCCCTTCTTTTTCTGAGCCGGTATCATAACGGTTCTAAGAAAATCTTCGGGCAACACTCCACTTTCGTAATTCTTATTACACAAATCCTCCTCATTCCCTCTTTCTCTGAATCCTCTTCTAAACACAACCGGTATCCTGTCTATCCCAGCAGTCTTACCATGCTTCATATCTCTCATAGCTTCCTGTATTGCTGACATCAAAGTACTCCCACCGTTATGTTCCCCTGATGCTTCCTATTGCTCTTCTATATTTATTCGTTTAGGTTTCTCATTTGCTTTGTATAACTTTTCCATATATTCTTTCCATCTATTCAGTACTTGGTTATCCTCTGTTAGCACCTTTCTATCCTCGCTTTCGATGCCAATCTTACTTTGAGTTTTTCCTTTGTCCTTTATTCTTACTTTGTTGAACACGATATCGTGCCTTCCTATTATTATTGTTCTTACTACTGTGGTTGCATTTCTTTTTCCCTTCTTTTTCTGAGCCGGTATCATAACGGTTCTAAGAAAATCTTCGGGCAACACTCCACTTTCGTAATTCTTATTACACAAATCCTCCTCATTCCCTCTTTCTCTGAATCCTCTTCTAAACACAACCGGTATCCTGTCTATCCCAGCAGTCTTACCATGCTTCATATCTCTCATAGCTTCCTGTATTGCTGACATCAAAGTACTCCCACCGTTATGTTCCCCTGATGCTTCCTATTGCTTTTCTATATTTATTCGTTTAGGTTTCTCATTTGCTTTGTATAACTTTTCCATATATTCTTTCCATCTATTCAGTACTTGGTTATCCTCTGTTAGCACCTTTCTATCCTCGCTTTCGATGCCAATCTTACTTTGAGTTTTTCCTTTGTCCTTTATTCTTACTTTGTTGAACACGATATCGTGCCTTCCTATTCGATCAAGTTTTTCTACCTCCTTACATTCATTTAGCAGCAATTGCCCCCTCGCCTGTTATCCATGCCTTCTTTGCTCCTTTTCATTTCCTATACTCTACCTCCTCAGCCACTATGATTATCGCATTTTTCATTTTTCTTCTGTAGTTTCAGGATCCTTCATTGCAACTTCTCCTTCGCAAAATACTTTATCCATACTTTCCGAGACTTCTTCATTGGCCAAAATTCCCATTATATTTTTCCCTTTCATATCTCCGCTGTAGTAAAACATCATTCCGTCTTCTTGTATCAGCCCACTTTCCTTCCACCTTATTCCGTTTACTCCAATAATACCCAATCTATTTCGTTCCATTTCTCTTTTCATGTTTTCTAACTTTTCTGCTTCTATTTGCGATCTAACGTTTCTCTATTCTCAGTCTGCCTTTTGCACTTTTTGTAGGGTTCTTTGAATACTGCCTCCTCCTAATGATAAACTATTGTAACTCCGCAGTATTTAGCTTTCGGGGAATCCATACTAAATAAATGTATACTCGTCCATTACCTACTTCCACGGAAGTACCACTAGGGTTTTTAATGGGGTGGTCTCCCGTTGGTTTCCCGTTTGTCTTGATACCTTCCTTTGGGGGCCATTTTGCAACACTTGGGACAACAGAGTGCCCTTCCTTCTACCCACTCATCGGCCCCCCGAAGGGACCATTGGCGCTTGGTATAGAGTTGACGGAAGTTCCTCGGTCGCCATATCCTCATCAGTGAAAACAGGTTGTATCACGTGAAGGGAGGTTTGGCATTTGAGTGGGAGAGGCTGTGTAAGGTGCAACCCACTCCTTACAACCCAGGTTACAACCCCATATTTTTGATATTTAAAAAATTGGTCAACCCAAATTCAGAATTTTCCTATAGTATACTTTCAAGGGAAACTATTGGTGGAAGAAATTTATTGTTTTAATGGAGTCTCAAAGTTCAATTCAGGGAAAATTTTTTAACAAATTTATGAACTCGTTTTATGAGTTTTTTAACGTTGGTATGCTTATTTTACGGGTTACTACTGACGGAATCCTCAATAAACCAATAATCTAATTAAATAATAGTTATTTACATAAAAATCAGGAAAATGACACATTACTGGCGAGGAAATATTGAAGTAAGAGGTCCGTTTGGGGCCGAGTACTTTAGTTTCCGAGTCAGGTAATATCATTTTTTTCAAGAAGTTTACTAAGTGCTGTACCGAATGCTTCGGATAGAGTTTCATCTTGGAGACCAATATGCTTGTCTCCCGTCCGCATGTTTTTTTTGAATTTTTCAAAGTTTTTTTTTTGATTGATTGTTCGTTCCTCTGTGTATACGATTATGCGTACATTTCTCACCGACCGATCTTAGAAAAGCGTTGACCGATGCTGCTCAAATTCAGTACAATGGCAGCCACTATCGAATATGATTCTAACCCTCACCCTAGGCCATGGTTTTTGGAGTGCCGCATAAGAGTTAATCAATTAAAGCATATTCGTTGTAGGTGAATGTTCCGGGGTCCTTTTTATGGCGCCCTTTACTTTACAAAAAAAAACCATATGCAGTATTATCTCTTTCATTGCTTTTTCCACAAAACGTAACTGTTATTGCAATTTCCGCATTTCATATACATAGCAGGACGCAATTTTTTAAGAGTAATTCTGCAGGGTCGACTTGTACTAAACTTGAATTTTCCTAGGAACAATTGTAAGTTTCTGATGGTGCTCCACTTGAGGAGGAAGGAAATTCAAGAAGTTAATTGTTAGGGGTGAATTTCCTTAAAATAACATTCTCAGGGCCGATTTTTCTTGTAGGTATCAATTATACGTATTTGATAGATGTCCTTCTATACGCGTAGTTTCTATGTAAGGTCAAAGAATACTTAGGTAAGGTGGATACGCATAATTGAGAAGGGAAAAAACGATCCAATAATGTATCCACTGATTAATTTGTAGAGAATTATCCTTCATTACGCCAAAGGAGCATTATTATATGACTCTGAAATTTATTTCCATCGACCTCCACCAATCGAGTATTTCAAGGATGTTATAGTTCCGCATTTTCAGGTCAACCCATTGCAATCTGCAACACTTTTACAAGAGACAGTTCCTGCAAGAGTTCATTTTCACCTTGTGACTTTGTTTAATCCTATTTACTCATGTTAAGGCACTTTTGTTTGCAAAATCGTGTTATCGCGCCCGTCATTGTACTGTTGGTGAAAACTTATCAAAAGAAAAACACACGTGCCCATTTAACTAAGCCTTTTTGAGATGACACTTACGCCACGATGCCATTTGTTATCATTTTTTTAAGAATTGAATTTCTTCGATCAAAGTCATTATCGCATTGGTTTGGCTCCTGATGAGTATATTAAATGCATCACTGATTGGTGGTTTATCGCTTATTATTATTCTCTTGATAATACGCATTTGGTTTATTTTTATAGGTCACGTAGACCATCAACTGTTGATATATGATACAGGCATTTTGTTTATATTATATGTTTTCACTTTTATAGTAAATATTGTTGATGCCAGTATTTCAGCGACATTGTAGAACAATAAAAACGGGCAAAATGTTGACTTTATCATTGAATTTTAAATGAATAAATTCGGACCCATTTACATAAATAAAAATAAAAAAAACATCGATGAAAATTACTTAAAAAGAATTTACTTCTCTGTTCATAGGTTCTTAAATAAATACATTGACCATAATTAGCAAATGTTTTCCTAAGCCAATCTACACAAAGAGGCAGCGTTTAATAATCAAGCAAAATCAATGAAATTTTTTCTGTTACGGCACCGAATCAAACAAAACAATTTGATTTTTACAACAAGAAATTGAAATTTGAACAATGCCTTTCTCAAAACCATGTTTCCTGAAGTCGATGGTTTCCGTCGTATAACAAATTGAATCGGTTTCCTCTGTGAAATGGATACACCTTAGATTACCCTAGCTCAAATTGCATGTGGATCGAATTTGGACAGCGCGGTCTCAGAATTTTCGCGAAGATGGTAAACGCAAGGAATTTTTTCGGAAACTGAGCCGCTGGGGAATTTTTGGTCGTGCACTTGTTCCCATCGGTTGCTCCTTGGCTTGCCTCCATTTGGGGGACTCCCCGGAGCTGCCTTTTCCAGCGCGAAGTGTGGGTGCGTGTGGAACTTTTTGGGGTAGTAATCATGACCTGACTGTTGCAGGTCCATGATCTCTGTGTGAATGGCATTGCCAGAAGATTGCAAGCTCGAACCACTTATCGCAAAAACAATGAATTTTTGTCCGAATTTGTCTATTAATATTCGACCAATTGGTGATTGTTTCAAATTCTAACGAATCAGATGATTTTTTAAGTCATTAAAAGCTAGGTAGCTTTTTATCAGCGATAAGGAATGCGTAAAATATAGTCGTTGTAAAATTTCCTGCTTGTATTAATCTCCCTAAAATACACTCGATTTTGGTTTTTAAATCAGGATAATTTTTAATTCACTCAAATTTTGTTACCTCCTGGAAAAACCTCTCGATCAAAGGCATAAGGTAAAATCCCTGGTAAAATCACTCCAGCTAAAGCTGTCGCCATTTTATCACGCTTTGAATCTCTAGTTCTTTTTCGTTGCAACAAAACTTTCATGTAAAAATAAAATTATCCGATTAAAAATCAAGCTCTTGTGTATTTACCACCCATAATAAGTTATTACTTACAGGATCCTGATAGAACTTTTAATTTTACGATTAAATGTTCCCTTATTTATGGTTTTCAATTTATTTAACAATCTAAATACATGGAAAAGGAATAGAAGTAAATGAATTAAACAATAACCGACACAATTTTTAATAAGAATGTAACATTAACAAGTTAAAAAGTAATCGTAAACGATTTACATAAAGCGCATTTCCACTTGCATTCATTTCCCATTTATAAGATGCAACTTCTGATAAAATCGTAAAAATCCGGCCACAAATATGAAAGATAGCGTTGCACATGGGCAATCCATTTTTGACGTGTTACTTCAATTTCAGTTTATGAGAAGAATTTCATTTCAATGCTTTTCTAAATAAGAAAGTTGGAACTGCGCAAACCTAAATTTTAAAACTAATGTTAGATTTTCCTTTGTTCCAAGCGCAAGTATCAAATTTCACTTAAATGGTGCCATAGATAAAAAAGTTGGCACTGCGCATGCGCAAAAGAAAATTTTGAGACTGGCGCTCGATGATCCTTTATTCCAAGTGCCTATGTATCAAATTTCATTTAAATTCTTCCATAAATAAAAAAGTTGGCACTGCGCATGCGCAAAACCAAATTTTGAAATTGGCGTTTGATTTTCCTTTATCCCAAGTGCCTATGTATCAAATTTCCTGTAAATTCTTCCGCAAATAAAAAAGTTGGCACTGCGCATGCGCAAAACCAAATTTTAAAATTGGCGTTTGATTTTCCTTTATTACAAGTGCCTATGTATCAAATTTTATTCAAATACTTTTATAAGTAAAAAAGTTTGCAATTCGGTTTATAAATGGTCGAGATGCGAAAAGGGCACTGTGAATTCGATTCAACTTTTGGCATTGCGTATTATATGGCTAAAGCTATGCCCATATTGAATTTCATGCAATTCAGTTCATTACTAACGGAGATGTAAAAGCGATCGAACATTTCTAAACAAAGTTATCGTTCACACGGACAGATAGATGGACAGACAGACAAAGGAACAGACGGACAGACCAGCATGCAGACGACAGATAGCAATGCAAAATTATAAACGATCTCTAGGATCGTTAATAAACGGCAAAAGTGTAAAATTATGGAACATGTAAAAAACAGTTTTTTGTTTTTTTTACAATAACTTTTTTTGTAAGCGGTACAGAAAAAATTCCTTCCTTGGTACAAGACTCGACACCACAACGAACCAAATAGCGAAAAAAGTAGAACAATAGCTCTTAAGATAAAGAACTAGTAGCGTCGCAAAACGAGCGGACGGACGGACGGACGGACGTACGGACGGACGGACGGACAAAGTGGCCACAATAGCGCATTTTTTTTTATTTTTGTGGAAATGCACTAAAAATGACAATTCAGCTAATTTTTCCAATTCTGTGTCCATTTGAATAAAAAATTTTCAGGTCGTATGAAAAACTTTAATTATGTTACATACCGGAGCCCCGACTACTATTTCCGATATTCAAACCGAAATTATGTTAACAACACGTATTTTTACACAAAAAAGTGGGTCGCTCTTATCTTCGTAATTGTTTCAACCTAGGGAAACGACACCCTAATGTAGTATACGCAACAATATACGGGTGTAGAAACGGTTTACGCACCATAGGGATTTCAATGCTAATTTCTTTATATCGAAATATTTTCTGCCCCTAATTACTTTAGATCAAAGTTGTAAATAGGTTTCTTGTAGCTTGAAAAATTCTGCTTATGCTTTCATTTATTATTTTTCAAATCGGGAAACCGGAAAAAATAAATAAATTAGAATTTAGTATTTGTGTAAAAATCGAATTTTTGATTCAATAATTTCACGGCAAGGGTGATTTTTACTAAAATTTATAATTATAATTACAATTTATAATTTTCTTAATTTCTCGAATTTACCACAACAAAAAATTACAAATGGGCGCATGAATAGACGCAGAATTTTACAATCTACAAGACATTTATTTACAACTTTGCTGTAAAATAATTAGGGGAGAAAATAATGCCATATAAAGAAATTACCATTGCAATCGTAAACCGTTTCTACACCCTGTATAGATTCTTCGCTGTTTTTCCTAATGTTTCCTACCCTATATTTTCCGAGGTCTACTAACATGTGTGCATTGTTTGACATACAGACCCCCTGGCGTCCCGTCACTATCCCTTAGGCGTGTTGTACGGGTATTATTGAATTAATTGTTTTAATGTCTTATGGACGTAGATCCCGCAAAAGCCAGAAAAAAATTTTACAATGGGTTTTGACATATGGTAAAACTCTACAGGCGTAGAAGGCCCTGAGCTTAGTGGGTTATCTCCCCCTCCACTTCCTCCTATCGTCTCTCCATATGGCTGCTTATTCCCAATTGCGGATTCAAATTTCTTTTAAGCCTGTTACAACTGCGTCTATCAACTTTCTGTTCGGGCTCCCCCTTTTCTGCTTTTTCTTAACTTGTTTTGTTACTCCTCCTTAGGTGACCCAGCCAACATATCCTTTGGGTTTTAATCACTCCTAATATGGATGGTTATCCATCTGCTGATTGGTTTAAACGAGTTAGTAGATTTTGCTATGGTTACAATAATGCTGTCATAATTTCTGGACTGCCTCTGTCATGGAAACTCAAATTTCCTGACAGAAGGTGGGCATGAAAATGGAGGTTTCAGGACGATTTTGGGTAAAATAAATTCAACTTTAGCTACCATTACAGGTTCGATTAGAACTTTTCGTACTGTCACATTTTACTATGACGATTGTACCTTCTTGTTTATAAATGTCGTTATTGTACACTGAATACGCTCTCTTTGCTTGCTAGGTGTATTTTAGTTTTATTTTTGTTTTACTTTCGAAACCTTTTCCACTAAAAAACCAACTAAACAAGATAAATCTGGAAATTAAACTTTATTACGGTAAACGTAACCATAGTGTACAGAAAAATCTATTCTGTACACTATGACGCAACTGGCCCTATTGTCGGAGATAACCAACACTCGTGTTTACCTAAATTTGTCAAATAACTCGCCATTTGACCTGAACATGTCGGAATCCGGAAGCATTTACAGTAGATACCGCATTTTATTGCATTTGCAATCGTGTACTTCTTCATTTGTGATTATGATTATATATGAGCAGAAAATGACGTTAGTATCTTCCACAATGGTTGCATTTGTATGCACACCACACACTTCTTGTACTGACGTAAGTAGGTACCCAAGGTATGCCTACATTTGTTGAATGCACAGTCGTCATGAATAATGGACAAAAAGTATTTGGAATTTTACCAAAAAAAATTTATGCGTTATTCTTCTATCTAAATGTTGCTTGCAGTCTAATCTCTGGCAGTTGTGTAGGTAAATTGTGAAATCGGTCATGTATATTTGTTAAGTCGTAGTGTTTTAAAATATTATTATCTCTGACTTAGACTAACAAATGTATATTAGAGCTTATAGGTGCATTCTCGCCCACACTTAAAATCTTAGGTAAACTTTCAAAAACCAGGCAGAAATGTGGATTTCTGCTGCAGATATGGCTTAGTTCTTCCTCTTTCGAACTTCTACAGTGTTTACTTTAGACTCTAGGTATGCATACTTTCAACTGATAATGTCACCCAAGGTTTCTGGATATATTATCAACAATTTACATTGTCAAAACACGTGATATTTACATTGGGAAGTAACCTACATAATTTTCCTTATAGAATCATACTTTTTGAAGGACAGTTGGTTTACACGGTGCTCCAGAGTCGTTCTGTCCTACCCAAACAATTATTTAGTGCCTAAATATCTTGTCATGGCTCATTGAATACATGATAATGAATCAAAGGTCGCAGACTTTAGTAATTTTGTTGACGCACGTTCGATTATCAATGAACTAAATGGTAGTTTAAATATGTATCAACACAGCAATGATTTTGTGAATGTGCAGCAGTTTATATAATATTTACGTTTTATTACCAATATTTCTGTAACAAGAAGAAACTTTTTTCAAATATTCCCAGTTGCTCTTATGCTTTGATGGACATTTGCGCAACTTTTAGGGCACGAAACGTCCTGCAAGGTGGTTCTGTGCTAAACGTTGAAATTTAACACCTTTTCAATATTTAGGCGCTAAGAGCTTATTTTTGGTGAGAGATTTTAATGTTGAAATCTCTCCTTTGGTCAAAATGAAATTGTGGTAGCATTTTTCGTCGCCCCAGGTTTTTGTGCTAATCACTGGAATCTCTTAGACGAAAATGTCGTGGCATTCATCGTCGCCTAGAGACCTCAAATTGGTTGCAATGAACACTCTACACACCATTCTTGTAGGGATTACCAGCCTCTTTTATTAAGCGGCTGAGCGATTTTGTTCAAACTTTGCACAGTTGACCTATATGCCACATGTAATAAGCCTATTGAATATGGGTCAAATCCAATGACCCCGTAGGGTCACACCGATATTGCTCTGCCGCTTTTTGAGATGCTCTTCTGATCCCAGACTCCAATATTTAAGTTTTAGGACCATAATTTAGATTCTGCTTGTTGAAAATGTTAGAATATAATAGTATATTACGTCATAAGATTGTAATAGTGCGTATTAAAAATGAGTGGAAACCTGTAATACGCAAATTGCAACCGAATTACGGATTATACTTTTTCTACGACCTCCGTGAATCTCGAAATAAAAATATGTCAAAACCCAAAACGACGTCCAATGTATACTTGTTTTCATTACGCACGGGTGTAGGTATCATTTTCAGGGAGGTCGTCGAAAAGTGCGATAGTCGGCTGAGGGATTTTAATTGATTATTTGACTGTGTTGATGGGCTGTTTTTATTTAAATAATAATATTCACCTTCCACATTAAAACTTGAGAGAATGGACTGTTATATGGTATCTGGGTATTTTAGTTCAGGGATCAGTGAGAATCAGAATCACCACCTTACTACCCTCTTAAAGGATATGTTATTCTTTGAAACACATTTCATTGCACTAGTACATAGACTAGAATCGTAAACGACAGGGTTGGTTAAGTGTCTGTAGTTTAAATTGACAAGAGGGGTAATATAATATAACTGTAATAATAAATTTGTTGGTTACATCTTCATGCAGGTAGAGTAGTTTCCTTTATGTTTATTTATAGTTTAATACATCGAACCGTGTATACAAATATATTGTTGTTACGAAAACACGAACCATACGAATAAATATACTGACGAAAAACAATTTTGAAGGATCAAGGCTGTTTTATAACGTCATCCGATGCATTGATGAAATTACATCTAATTGGTTTAATACTTAGACCGTTTAATATGATAATTTATACAACAGGTCGATGAAAACTCGATAATACAGCAGCAAATTCCCACCCCATTCTAAAAAAGAGTTTCCACAATTGTGTTTTGATATAGTAACGACGTAAAAATTCTTGACTAATTATAGTTCTCACAAATTTGCACATTAAACCTTGTATGAAGGTCGCTTTAAATTTCCGGACCGACACTTGCATCCGAAAAGGTAACTAAGAGTATTTTTATCTTTTTGTATTTATTGAAATCTCTATATAAAAGCCGTGTTAATTTCACCATTTATAACTCAAGAACAGCTGGGCCGATCTTTGATTTGTTGGATTTGTCCGAATAGCAGAATAACAATTAAAATACTCCGCAGGGGGTTTGGTTTTTTCCAAACTTTGGGGAGTTGCGACCTCACGGGCATGAGCGAAACAGGGGGAGGTTAGTCCACCCTCCTTTCACACTTATCTGTCAAACACCATAATCCTCGATCATCGACACCCTTTCTTCCTTCTTCTTTTTCTCGGAGTCCACAATTCTAGGATTGGTTGGACACAGTCCTCCACACTTTCCTATCCTACGCTAATCTTTTAATTTCTACATAATTGCCCTTGCCTACGTCCCTAAGTATTTCGTCTGTGTATCTAAACCTCTATCGTCCGCCCTGCTCTTGCCCTACTTTCTATAGCTAGCTGTACTAACCCTCCGTGTCTGAGCACGTGTCCTCGTCTTCTCTGTACGGTTTTCCACCTTTTCCTATTTTCCTGTACTAGCTCCAAGACTGCTTCGTTTGTTACCCTGTCCATCCAGCTAATAATCCTCGTTATCCTTCTATAGCACCATATTTCGAAAGCTTCTATACTACTTTTGCCTTCCCTGCCTATCGTCCAAGTTTCGCACTCTTGTAGAGCTACACTCCATGTACGTTTTTAACGTTTTTCCTAATTCCTATATTTATCCTGGATCTTAGCAGGTTTCGCTTTGGTTCAAATGCTTTTTTAACTGTCCTGGATTTTATACCTATCTTATTATCTTGTGTAACCTTACTACCTAAATATCAACATTCCTTTACTGTTTACATGCTTTAATGTGTCTTTTCCTATTCGGATCTTTATCTTTTTCCTATCCTCTCTTTTCGCGCATTTCATTCCTTTGTTTTTTCCTTGTTGATTTTCGTACTGTAGTCTCTAGATAGTATTCCCTCCATACATTTTAAGCCTGTTTCTAGATCCCTTTCCCTTTCTTCCTTCCACAAAAATTTAAAAAAATGCGCTATTGTGGCCATTTTGTCCGTCCATCCGTCCGTCCGGCCGCTCGTTCGTTGAGACGCTACTAGTTCTTTATCTTAAGAGCTATTGTTCTACTGTTTTCGCTATTTGGTTCGTTATGGTGTCGAGGCTTGCACCAAGGAAGGAATTTTTTGCGTTTATTGCTAAAAAAGTTATTGTAAAAAAAACCAAAAAACCGTTTTTTACATGTTCCATAATTTTACACTTTTACCGTTTATTACCGATCCTAGAGATCGTTTATAATTTTGTATTGCTGTCTGTCGTCTGTCTGTTGGTCTGTCCGTTTGTTCCTTTGTCTGTCTGTCCCTCTACCTGTCCGTGTGAACGATAACTTTGTATCCGATCGCTTTTAGATCTCCGTTAGTTATTCACTGAATTGCATGAAATTCAATATGGGCATAGCTTTAGCCATATAATACGCAATGCCAAAAGTTGAGTCGAATCGATTTAAAATTCACAGTGCCCTTTTCGCATCTCGACCATTTATAAACCGAATTGCAAACTTTTTTATTTAGTTAGTTTCAAAATTTAGGTTTGCTCATGTGCAGTGCCAACTTTCTTATATAGGAAAGCAATGAAATGAAATTCTTCTTATAAACTGAAATTGAAGTAGCACGTCAAAAATGGATTGCACCTATGCAACCTTTCATATTTGGGCCGGATTTTTACGATTTTAACAGAAGGTGCATCTTACAAATGAATGCAAGTGGAAATGCGCTTTTTGTAAATCGTTTACGATTACTTTTTTAACTTGTTTTAGTGCATTTTTGCAATTTGTACAATGGTAGTTTTTAACCTCACTTTGGCTGGCTGGCTGGCTGGCAGTAAATGCTGGCTCGTAGAAGAATGCTTGTAGAAAAACGAGGAGTGTACGTGTACTTACCGGGGCCGTGTAATTAACAGCCCATAGGCGCAAAATATGTAGATCCGACCCTGTCTACCACACAAAAATGCGCTGAAGTCCCTTCGATCTCACACGAGGAGTTTGATAATTTTTTTTCGGAATCTCGAGATGTTAATCGTGTCGATGGGATGTATGGCTCCAGGTTAGCGACTCGTTAACGGTTTGTTGGTTTTTGTCATCGATGTCATGATGCTATTAACCCATCGTTTAATTTCTCGCTACTTTTCCACCATTTGCACTTCTTTTGAATTTCCTTTTATGCCTTCTTTAAACGACCCTTGCTTCAAGTGTTCTTTTGCCTTCAATTAATTGTGAGCAGAACAACTTTCTACACAAAACTCAATTCATTTTAAATAAGTAAATCAAATTTATTGTGGGTTCACAAACAAAGAAAAAATATTAGCAAGCCAAACCGGCTTTAATTGCAAATAGGTTGAGCTCTTTAAGAATTTTCAAACCATCATATACAACGACCCTTTTGCAGGTGACAGTGTTGAAACAGAATTGGGTTGGATACCTCCTTCGGTGAAAATGAATTAGGAAAGATGGGCGACGGATCGTGCACATTGAAATCTAGCCACCCATAACACCAAACTTCTTTGAATGTTCAAATTATACAACATTTTTTGAAACTCTGTCTTTTCTGGTGTATCCTTGTAAAAGTTACGAGCAAACCACCATGGGGTTAATGAGTTGGACCAAAAAATTGGAAACACTTGGTTAAAGTATCACAAGTTCACTACGTACAAATGTGCACTTTAATGTTTCTTATTGAATTTTTTCTAATGTAACAATTAGGATGAGTTTACGACTACTTCTTCAGGTTCACCGGCAGTAAACATTTACACAGCAGCTTTACCAGTGGTTCTTTGTATATTAAACGCGCTTACTTAAATTATTCTTGACCAAATACAGAAGTTATGACCTCCTTACGTAAACAATTCTTACGCGATTGTCTATTTCCTCCTGTTAATTTTCGCAATAATCCATATTTTTTCTATACGAGTATAAAACGGACACGTAATAACTTATTTACTTCAAACTTTGTTCCTTTTTAACAATAACTACCGGAACTAGCAATATTATATATTACGTACCAAAACAAATACTGGACCTGACGGTTGTCTAAAACTCGAATCTGATTCAAACTTTATTGAGGGTCGTTCACTTGTAACAACATCTTTCCAAACACGAATCTTTTCCAAATTTTACTAGGAAATCCGCCATACTATCGACTCTGTCACGAATTAATTAACAACTCTAATTTTCAGACTACACATCGATTATCTTTACAACAAAATTTCGAAAAAATTTAAATGCAAATTTAGAGCTACCGTTACCTTCTGACATGCTTCACGCTTTATTCCCTCTAGCTTACAATAAAATCGGAAAAACCACGTAAAGAATGTGTCTAGCTTTGTTAACCAAATGTGCTCGCTTTTAGCATAGTTAATCTAATTATGCTCGCAATCGTCAATAGAGATAACTTTCATTTTAACAGCCGAAAATTTCAGTGTTTGCATTTTCAATTAGGCCCTAGTAAGTTGGACAGCTTGTGCTAAGCCATTACTCAACTAAAACATCAGGTTGCTGGTACAACTCCTTGGCTGAAGACTTTCACCATCAGATATCATTCGTTTTAGTACAATGGTGTTAGTAATGATTTAATATTGCATTTCAAACCTTTTGACCTGTTGGGTGTTCAAAATAGCTGTTTATACGATTTGGATTACTGAGATCTAGTACAAATAAATCACATTGTATTATATTCTAGTCTGACCTTTGAATATCGATAAACTTTCCAAAAACGGAAGTCAAAAACAAAACGTAGTAACGCGTATGTCTTTTTTCAGTTATCACCCGAGAATTGTGCGACCAAAGCTACATGCTAAATTTGGCACCTACTGGCAGGGCGTCTTCAGTGACAATCCTTTTAAATCCGAAGGATCAGAAGAAAGTTTGCAGACTAAATATTACAGCACCCACATCTCATGTTATAAATTTGCAATGGCAAAAAGAAGCTGAAGAGCAAGAAAATGACACATTAGATAGCTCCCCTTGTCCATTAAGTGTGGTAGGTATCAACAAATTAGGGCACCACTTCAAAATGTCTCTTTTAGTTTCTTCCTGATTATAGAACCGTCTCAGTTTGGAAAGGTAACCCTTGCATGAAAGAGAAACTGCCAGATGTAGACTTGCTAACGCCCAATCTAATGCTCACATGGAATCCGCCGCGTTTTGCGAAACACGTGAGAGGAAGAAAATTGATAATTACGGCGGTGGGGCAAGGTAAAGTTAAAAACGTAATACACGATATCTCGCAAAGATCAATATTAACATTAACCAACCTATTTGCACAGACTATTTTAAAGGGAGAGATAAAAAGTCGTTAAATATTTTTCATAGTATGCAATCGCATATTCCAGATTTTACCCCGACTGTCCTCGCTACCGCTTCTACATTTGTTTGCAGGCCTTATCAATTTAGAAACTAAAACAAAGATAATGTCATTTCAACGGCCGTTACATATTAGTTGTTACAGACGAGGTCTGCATCCAAAAGAGGCAACACGTATGCATGCGAATCGGGTGGAAGCCTATGCTGTGTATTTCCGAAGAATTAGTTTGTGACGGAAACCTGAACTGTCCGAAGGGGTCGTCGAGAAGTGATGAAGATCCGGTATTGTGCAAGTCCTTTTCACTGGATCGCAGTTCTTGGAAACGTGTAGCGGAGGGCGTTATCGGGAAAAACAAGTCCGAAAAACAGGAAGATTTAATGAGTCTGAAGGACGTAAAGTCATACGAAGGTAAATAGTATGGTTGCTGACGTGGACGCCTTTTATTTGGGGATTCAATTCCAGTTACGCTTCCTGACCATGACCACCATGACACAGGCGACTCCGTATCGGCGGCGATCGCCCATTACGGTACTTGGGGTTACCTGATGCTAGCAATGCTAATTGTTGGAACGATACTTATGTTTTGCGGATTGTGGGAGTGTTGCTTCAGAAAACCTAAGCCGCAGCTGGACCTGCAACCAGCAGCACCATCAACAACAGTTCTAATTATAAACCGCACACAAGACAGCTCTGGCACGCGTCCTCCAAACTATGACGAATTGGATCAGCCCCCTCCATACGCCGCTCTATTCCCCCATAACAAGACGAAGGTGGAGAGAGACAACGTGATTAGGAGACACGAGCCGGTCACTGAGGAGTCGGTAAATGAGGCATTCTCAAGTGCATGTGATAGCAGTGACGAGCAAAGTGACTCGTACGTTAGTATAGACGATTCGAGCAATCGACTTTATAACTCATCCAGCAGTAATGAGTTGGAAAGAGTTAGTGATAGACATACTTCTCCTGTTTTTTGTATTGTAACTAGCATGTAGGTAATTGTGATATATTATAGACTGAAAGGACTAATCTGTTTAAGGCTTATTTTTTGTAAATTGATTTCCGCCACTAAATCCATTTGTCCTCTTCATCCCTCTCTTTTTTTTAATACATTAAATCATAATTGCCATTAGTGGTAATAGTGATTCTCTTCTATGTCTTATTCTATTCTGTCTGTTGCTCATTCAGTGAACCTACCATCCGCTAAACTAATTGAATCGCTACTAAAAGCCAGAAAAATAACTGTTACCCTAAACTCTCTTTACCAATCAATTATTTTATGCCTTTTAGATATTTTGTTCCCCCACTGTTGTGTTATATTTGCCTGATTTCTTTGCGCAATAGAATAGTTTTTCTTACTTTTCATAGTATGCCAATATGACGTGTGTAGACCAATGTTCTTCTACACAAAAATGCATGACAGGTATCAGGACGATATTTGCTGACTCGTTGTTTTTCAGTAGATACCAACTTCCGTCAGATCTACATTTTTTTAACAATTATTGTATCATCAGTGTTGGGTGGAGTGCAATTACTAACTTTGACCAAACTTTTGACAAATTTTTGAATTGCTACCGGTCAGAGGCGCTTGAGTTGCGATGCTCTTAATTTAGAGGCAAAGTGCACAAACGTGAAAAATAATCAAGAATAATCAAACTCCACACATTTCAGGAAAAGCAGTTGAAAGTATTTACCTAGTAAACAAGATAACATTGTATGTGCCTTACGAAATATGCAATTGGTTGTACATTTGAGATAAGAATATGACTTAATTAAATACGGTGAACGCCATCAAAATTCTGCTAGGACAATCGACTTTTTCTAAATGAGAGTGTTCGACATTTTTCTTATTGCTTCTTCTAAAACACCTTGATGTCATGATTTTAGAGATATGAAAGCTGATGTTTATATCATACATTTGGCTTTGAACGAAAGTGACCAATTTTCTTACCGAATCGTCCTTAATACATTAACTTGTATATGGTTTGTATCGATTTCTGCAGCAACTTGCAACGAATGTTACAATTTTCTTCTCTTCCTTCCTCTAGTTAATTTGCCACTATTTCAGTTAAATAATAATATTTATTTTTGACATTCAGTTGACACTGCTTAGTCTCGTCTGGATATTTAACATGTAAAGTAAGTATATAACAATCAAAACATATGAATAAAATATAAAACAAACAATATTAACATAAATGAAGGGTTATGGGGCAAGCATATACTCTTCGACACTGTAATAACAATTTGCTAATAGTTATTTACATAATAAGTCATGAAAGTGGTCGTTTACATGACGCGGAGGCTTACTGAAAAGTATACGAGGACGCTGCGCGTCCGAGTATCTCTTTAATGCCTCCAAGTCAGGTGGACTCACTTTCATGACGTATTATGTATAAAATTTTACCTGAAACCGCAACATGTAGATAACTTTTCCAAATTAAATTATTCATATGTGTGAAATTTTGATACCTAATCACTCATGCTAAAATCACTTTATTTAATTGTTTCCATAGAGATTTCAAATAATTAAAACAGTCAGTGTCATTTTTAATGCAGTTTGCAGTTTATGCTTTGTACTTTTCATTTATACAGTCTTTATAACTAGGTACAACTAGGTATCAGCATTGAATAAAAATTTTTATTCAATGGTATCAGTGAAGGAGAGTACCTACGCGGGATGTTGTTATAATGTAACCGAAGCTGCGGCCGCCGTAGCGCAATATTCGCCCACTACAAAGTCAAGAAAGAGGTACGAAAAGGCGTACAAACCTTTTAATGACTGGCGCAAAACTAAAGGAATAATTACTTCCACACATATTCCATTAATTGTTAGTAATTAAAAAACCATTATCCTTTGTGTAGGTAAATATTTAAAAATATCCACATAGTCCGCATTTTAATTATCCAATCGTTGATTGAGTAACTTATTCAATGAACCATCTAATTGTTATTTTGCATGTACTAGGACTGTAATGGGAGTCAGGCAAAACCATTACAGTACTAGTCAGGTAAAGATCAACTTTCTAATGTCAAAATAGCTCTGAAATTTAGATTTTCTTGACGGTTTCAGGGAAATAGTATATTACGTAACGAGTGTGAAAAGTGTCTTTCAAACGAGTCATGTACACTATTTTTCCTACCGCTCTCCATACAACCAAAAATCTACTTACATAATGAAACAAACGTTATTTTATTTCGAATTTTCACTATAAAAATTGAATATGAATTGATTATTTGTACAGTTGTTAAAGTTGGTCGGGTGTTTCAAAACATCTGCATTTAACATATGTGTGTTGCATTCTTTGGAAATCAAAGTAGACCTGGTGACTGTGGAAACGTTGTAAACCAGACGTTGGTCCATTTACTGCTGTTGAGAAAAAACTAGGTTCGCTACTTGTATTTAAATATCTGAGAGTAGTATATTTTTTTAAGATATCGGAAAATTCGCCAGTAATAGTAAAGGAACGCGGCTTCTTAGTTTTTGTCTCTGGTATGTTAATGTGAACGGCAGAACCCATGTTTTCGATATCCTGTACTTTTAGTTGAGCCAATTCGTGCGTTTACGGCATGCACCACTGACACCAACTACTAAAACTATCTAAAAATGTGAAGTATATTCAATTGCTTTTTAACGAACTATTGTTATAATTACTTCAGCAAAGAGGTACTTGTCATTTGGAGCTTCTGCAAGAAATGTACTAATATTATTTTTTTAATGTTCGGTTAAATTCCCGTAATGGTAACTTTTTTATTTCCTTATTTAATTCGGGTGATCGAAAAGTAGTGCGGACAATTTGAATTTTCCGTAAAACTAAACATTTATAACGTTGATAACATACCAAATGTCATTTATGTAAAAGCAGTGGTGCATCAATTTAATCACTAAGACATAAATAAACTTCCTTCTAAACATGTTTGCCAATTCCTTAAGTGAAAAATATTAAAAACTTAAAGCGCTCATTTTAAACTGCAGTTTTTTTTGATCACCCGATAGAGCGAGAGATCAAGTTTTTAATTCTTTAAAATAGGCACGACAATGGTCTCTAGTCCCAAGTCTAGCTATAATGCGTATTGCTTTTTTCTGCAACCTAAATACTCGTAATGTACACGCAGTTTCGCCCCACAAAATAATACTATAGTTTATTATGGAGTGGAATACTGCAAAATAGCAGCTCAATAATGTAGCGTCATCTAACGATTTTCGCAATTGTCTTAACAGGTAAATATTTCCTGACAGCTTCATATACAAAGTTAAATCGACGTGAGCCTCGCAGTTTAGTTCATTATCAATACGTATACCCAATAACTTTACATTTTGATCTGTTATTTTTATTTTTTGTTGTAGTAAAAGTTATTTTCTGCATTTTATTTGGATTGTTTTTTAATTTGTTTGTAATCAACCATTCCTGTGCTCTCTCTTCAGTTAGACTTACGCTAGATGTTAATTATTGTTCTTTATCCATAGCGGAACATAAAATGGTAGTATCATCAGCATATTGAATGCATTTGTGAGGTTGAAATATTTGATAGATCATTTATATACAATAAGAACAATACCGATCCTAGTATCGACTCTTGCGGTACTCCATACAGAATGGGTTCAATGCTAGATGCGAAATTATTATAAGAAACACATTGCTTTCTATTTGTTATATAAGAATGGAATAGTTGCAATGGTTTACCAGGTATCCCATAGTGATTTAATTTTTGTATTAATATGGATGGTTGCACACAGTCAAAGGCTTTCGATAGATCATAAAGAAACGTTATTGGTATTTCCCTATTTTCGAGAACCCCAATTATATATTCAATTAAGGAAAGTACTGCTTATAACAATGCGATCAAAAATGAGTTGCTGCGAGAAATACACTTTGGAATTTTTGTTTACATTGCGAAAATCGGTATTTAACTTGAACTTTCCAAAAGGCAACTCGACAGCAACTTCATTTTTTGATTCGCCCGTTAGTAGAATGCTGTGGTCTAAATCCAACATTGGACTATAGCTAAGTATACAAGTGTTTAGTCAAAAATTCCATTAGGACGATTTTTAATTAGGATTTCGGCAACTTTTGAGAGCGTGTGTAAGTAGATGAGCAAAGGGACTTCTGGATCAGGAAGTGACGTCAAACCAATCAGAATCGAGTATTGTGGTCACGTGGTCACGTGTGAGCCAATGAGAGCGCGTGAGTCGGCCATTTTGTGACGTCACATTTTGCGTGTTTTGCTTCCGGTGTTTCTGGATCAGGAAACGCGTCACACCAATCAGAATCGAGTATTTCGGTCGGCCATTTTGTTTACGTCACATTTTGGGTTGGATCAGGAAACGCGTCACACCAATCAGAATGCAGTATCGGTCATTTTGTTTACGTCACATTTTGGGTTGGATCAGGAAACGCGTCACACCAATCAGAATGCAGTATCGGCCATTTTGTTTACGTCATATCTAGGTTTCCCGCGTTTATTTCTGGACCAGGAAACGCATACTGCTGATTAGGATATCCTGTTTACAACACCGGATGCTGCTTCCTGTTGACGTGACCGGACGCTGCTTCCTGTTCCCGCCATTTACGTTTCCTGCTGATTAGAATTTACCGGATGCTGCTTCCTGTTGACGTGACCGGACGCTGCTTCCTGTTGACGTGAACGGATGTTAGTTTCCTGTTAACGACCGGACGCTGTTTCCTGCTGATTAGAATTTACCGGATGCTGCTTCCTGTTGACGTGACCGGACGCTGCTTCCTGTTCCCGCCATTTACGTTTCCTGCTGATTAGAATTTACCGGATGCTGCTTCCTGTTGACGTGACCGGACGCTGTTTCCTGCTGATTAGAATTTACCGGATGTAAGTTTCCTGTTAACATGAACGGATGCCCGTCGATACATGAATTACGAATCTACCGCTTTAGTCAACTGAGCTAAAAGGGGCGCGCGATTGCAGGGGCGTAGAGGGTGGCGTTAGATACTCACATATGAGCTGCAGCTAACCCTACCTGCTATAGGTATAGAGTAACAGCGTGCGAAATTTAGTTGTTATTATAATTAGAATGGGAAGCTGCAATCTCGCGATAGTGTTTATTTATAGCAGCTATGATAAGACGCTTAAAGGTGTAATAACCATTTTATTTTAATTAATATAATAAATATCTACATATACAAAATGCTAGAAATTATGAAGCTACAAAGTTTTTTGTGTGCGCTCCGCCATAATACAATCTCTACAATAAATCATTAACGGCGCTGGACCATCGATGTGGGTGCGCTGCCATGGTTGATTCCAGTGTTTTGTACATCGTATTCGATTCCGCAGCTCACAATCTCTTTGAAATACGGTTGGAATCTTGATCCATATTTTCAATAAGTCATTTACACTTAAACTTAACAATTCGCTCTTCGTCTCAATATAATTAGACTCCTTTTGAGCCTCTCGCCTAGCGATGTTGTAAAGTATTCGATCCATTATCGTTCGATATGAGGACCGAAATGAACATTAGCATCCCCGTTTTATACCTACACCTTTAAGATACACTGCGCATGATGGATTTCTTCAAATCCCCTCCAAAAGTACTTTCAAGAGCAGGTATAAGAGTAATAAGAAAGTAAAAAATCGATTTATATCGAGATGAGTGCACAAATACAGCAACAATCGCAAGATTCGTGGGGTAGCGAAGATGATGCAAAGTCATCGCTTTCGCTGGATAAATTATCGGTGAATGAATCCTCGAAAGAGGAGCAAGGTATGCATTGAATAACGCCGATTATTGTGGAAGCAAAAGATGTATGTTTATAGGAAAGGAAACCTTAATATCTTCGTGGTCGTTATTCTTAGACGGAGGCATTATTCTCGAAGTTGGCGTTACACTGGACGAGTACTTTTTCGATTCCATCGTGCAAATATCATGTCCTCCGCATTATGATGACCAGTATTTACAATTTGAGCGTTGCGAATGGAAAGAAATATTCAATTTTAAAACTGAACACTTAATTAAACATATGGTGCAGTGTACGCCTAAAAGAAGGAGCAAGCATGAAATTTTTACCGAGTCCAAAATAATAATACTTGAAGCGGAAGAAGAAGAAGACGGAGGATGTATTCGAATAAGCGAATCAGATAAATCTATAATATTTTCCAAGCAAGCAATCGATATGATATTTATCGCTTCCGAAGTAATTACTCAAAAATTGGATGTTGCCAACCACTATGCGATGTATTGTCTTTATGATGACTTTACGCGTGAGGTTGCAAAAATTCTACATACCGAAGGTGTTACTAGCGAAGAGAGCATGTTATCGAGAGGGAAATTGATATGCCAAAATCTCAAATTGTTAACATCGCTAAGCAGTTGGAAGGAAAAGTATGATAATTTGCAAGACTTGACTCTTCTAACAGAAATTGTAAACATTCACCCTCGAAAATTTATAAATACGGTTGTTAGTAAAATTAGCATGTTAAAATAAATAATTTTTTAACATAAAAATGCTTTTTATTTATTCATAGGTATGGATACACATCAACTTTTTATCCACCTAATGCCGCATATACAATTCAATATGTTTATCAAACTTTAAAAGTTTAGCTAATACATTATATAATTGCTCCAATACGCCTTTATTAGCACAATGAATATTGAATAAGGATAGATCAATGTCACCTGATTGAATTACACGACCTGTATATTCACTATATTTATGAAATTTATTTCCGGTGATAAAGTATAGGTATCCATCCATGTATTTGAATATAGAAGTTATCTTAGCCGGAATATCCGGAAAGGTTTCCGCATATATTAAGCGATTTTTAGGCCGATGACTACAATCATCCAAATCTAGCAGTTCATTTGCACCATGATAAATAAGCGTGCGTCCGGTATAGGTGTTAACTGCAGCATTCACTTTATGGCTGTTGGGAATTGTGAAGTGGCTATAAGGTTGAGGCCATCCTGGCAGCAGTTGCAGACTAGG
>NW_022170738.1:30951580-31002881 GCF_008802855.1 Photinus pyralis | reverse complement strand
TTTTTCTTCTTGTAAAGGTCAATCCGGGGACATGCGGTATATCTACCGATTTTTTTTTAATTTTTTAGCCGTTTATACCTAAATATACATTTGTTCCCCATGTCTTACATTCGAGGGATGGTCCTTTGTAAATTAGTAATATACAGGCTGATTCAAATTCGAGGGCCACCATGGCAGTGCCGTATTTATATAAGGGGCAAACGTGGGCGATTGCCCACAGCGGCAAAATTGTAAGGGCGGCAAATTTGGAGAAAAACATAAAAATTAAAATGCGTTCAAATTTTTTAGGTAAACGGTGAATCGGTAAATGAAATGAAGCAAAAATAAAATCTGTTAGTACATTCATTGCATTGCAAATATAACCAATGAATGCCTTACTTTTCCCACTTTGTAATAATGGTGATATAGTGATATGTCAAGGGCGGCAAAAAATGTTTGCCCACAGCGGCAGAAACCCTAAATCCGGCACTGCACCATGGGTATCTCGGGAACTGTAAGAGATAGGTAGGTGCTAAATTTGGCAAAGTTGTGTATTTTGATGCTTAACAAAAACAGTTTTGAAACTGAAAATTCTGACTACTTTCGGAGATATCCGGAAAAAACGAGATTTTGAAAATCGTTTTTGTTTTTTACTGAAGTTAATTGTAGTTGTTTACAAAGATATTTAATAATAAATGACACATTATTATGGCCACTTTTTTCCCTCTACAAGATGCTACTTTTAAATTTGAAGTTTGACGTTTCGTCTCCGGTTAACTATCATCAACTTTGTTTCTTATGGAAGTAATTTTTTACTTTTTGTGTCATTTGATAGAGAATTTTTTTCTGATTTCAAAAATGTACACATCAATTTTTTTAATGCTTGTAAAATATCTTTTTTGCCTTTGTCTTAAGTAACGTACGTAAGTAGTTTCTTGTGTTTTTACAAATTAATGTTATTTCTTATTAAAAATAGATGATGTTACCATCAAGGGTAACTTTGTCAAATGTAAACTACCTCTACCTATCTCTTACAGTTCCCGAGATCCCCATGGTGGCCTTTGAATTTGAATCACCCTGTATAGGTCAATTATTACACATTACACTAAACTGACTAAACTAATACTAATATCATTGAATAATAAATCAGATTTATTATTCAATGCTAATATGTAATAGCACAGACAACATATACTATATATATAGTATATGTTGTCTGTGGTAATAGGTACTATCATTGAATAAAGAGCTTTATTCAATGGAACTATTGAAGTTCAAAAAATTTAATTTGCAACAAGGTATGGATTATAAATTACGGTATTTTAATCTGCAATCAGCAAAGCTAAAGAATAGGGAAGACGGTCAAACAAATCGCATTACAAATAAACACCCACACAAGGTCGCATCTTGCCAGACATCAACAACAATATACAACAGCCCTTTGTTCTAAAAATTACGTATAATTTTGATATTTGTTGTAAAGGAATGTTACCTATCCCCATTTCTATTATTTATTTCATAAAACGATAGGCAGAGGAGGTACCTTTTACAATGAATAGGAAAGAGAAACCAAATAAATTTCAAAGCAAGTAGTTGACAAAATAATAATATACCAGTGAACGATCTTTTTCTTGCTGTCAGCAAATTCTATTACACTCACGCTCTGTTCAACCTTGAAAGAGAATCGCTAAATGATTTAGCATAGGCAACTTACATAGCCTGCTAGTTTTTTTTGCTCTTAAATTTTTGGTCTTTTATTATCCCCATTACACAGTACTAGTACTAGCCTAGTTAAAAAGTAAGAACAACTCCATCGCAAGATAAAAGCGCTTACCTATTTCATATCTTTATCGTATTTTTTACTGACTTCCTAAAACTCTTGGTGGCACCCTCTGTGAGAAAGAAGCTACACTGTTGACCGCGATATTAGTCACAGCTGCGTAGTTTATTTCCATTTCTCCAGTTTACATGCCCATTTTTCAGAACTTCATTCACCACTTTTTTTATGAAAACTTTTGAGCTTCACATGAATTGCCAAAATATAGATAAGTATTCACGCTACCGATCCCATACATTCGTATTGCTTAAAATGCTCCCTAATTTTTGCAATTAATTCCTAAACTATGAACTCTTTTGACGCATGTTTTCTGGATTTTTTAAACATATATTAGTGGACAAAATATCAGTTTATATTGTATGGAAACTATGCTCTGTACATCTATCTACCTAATGCATATTTTTCCGATCATATACACCCCTTGCTTATGGAATGGTGAATGAAGTTCAGAGGCAATGCACGCCCCATTGCATTACATGTGCATCACTAGTTGCCTATACTCTCTAAATCCAAACCTTAAGGCTGGACAGTACACCCGTTCCGTTGCCCGAAAACGCGTGATTACGTTCCACGATATCTTAATTCTGAGTGAAGTTGAAGAAGGGGTCGAATATTCCTGTGAAAGGTGAATGCTTTAGCTAGACAATAATGCCGGGGTTTACTAAAATGTTTTAAAATAATCTTTTTTTTAAGGGCAACGTCGAGGGCTGTTAGGGTGTCATATTTTGGAAAAGAAAAAAGGAAATAAATTTTCCTGGCGTTATTGCCTAGATATTAAGTTTACGAACGTATCTTAATTTTGGAAATTGTTCCAACTTCATTTATAGATAAGTTATCTTGGAAAAACAACTTAAAAGTTTTTCTAAAAAGCGCGAAAATATAGCTTCCGCCGCGTGGCTGGTTTTATACAGATAGAAAATGTGCATTATAATTGTACTAAGTTTATGTTTTTACCATCGAACACAAATTAATATTATAAATAACCAAATTTGGGGATTGACAATAGGCAACTTTACATACTCCGTTCTGTATGTACTGTCCAGCCTTAAGGGGAAAAAGCACGCCAAGTTTTGTTTCACATGTCCCCTTATTTAAAAACCTGCTATCCCTCTATTTTGCTCCATCTATTAGCGCATACAACAATGTGTTGGTTCTTCTACAGATTTCTTATTTTGGAATGGTTTTGCAAATTGTCTAGGGAAAGAAGTATTGATACTTTATTATTAGAAAGCTGTCCCACTCTCGCAAGAAATCCCCATATTTACATCTGGGCGAAGTGCTGATAATCTTTGCAGGTACACAGTGTTGCCAATTTGGTGATTTTGTCACTAGATCTGGTGAATTTCAATATCAATTTCAGACTTTTTCATCACGATTCAGACATGTCTAAAACCTAGTGATTTTCAACATAAATGTGAAGACTATCTGATGATTTCAAGAAAAACCGCAATGCTATTATATATAAATTTGTGAATTTTCGAAATGTTCGCGTTTTTTCAATAAAAGTCTGTATTCATTTATTTAAAAAGTCCTATTTCCTGAAGTAGGTAAATAGTCCTATTATGTTATGTAAGAAACAAGATACGAAGAATCGCATACGATTTTCAGTAGGGGAATTTTTTGGCAGGTCGCTTTCGGAAACGCGACTTTTAATTCGGCTCATATTCAATAGCATTGATCCTTGAACTTGTAGAAATCGATTGGTAAAGGTTTGACATCGCTGTCTCTTTTCGTTCTCGAGTTATACGAGGAACAAACGGACGCACAACACCGTCACATAAGGGAAATTTTCTTCCTTTCGAAAAATTCCCCTAAACCTAATGATGTGATTTTAGGGAATTTGTCAAATGTTGAACGTTTGGTTGCATACTTATTTAATAATAAAATTGGTGGTTTTGTTGTGAAAAGTTACTAGAAATCACTAGATTTTGGAGAAAAAAATCACCAAAAAAATTTCGTTATCTTTCTTTCTTTCCTGTTCCACCACCTAGTGACTTCTGGTGACTTCCAGGCGGCCATTCTCAGATTTCTGTCATTTACTACTTGGCAACACTGCAGGTACACATACAAAGCAATTATCACTTCATATTCGCAATTACCGTATTACTCGTTGTCTTTGGGTGCATAAGAAACGATATAACTTGCACCACTTTTCGAATTCTCAAAAAAAGTGTAATCTCCGTGTTTTTTTATATACCTACGTACTCTACTTGCCTACTTGTCTCTCCGTTTGTGGAATAAATCTTGCAATCAGCAATTTAACTTCATTTAACTTGGGTAACGAAAACCTAAACATAAGCAATTTTCGAATGAATATTTGCCTCATCATGTAATAAATCCCATTTGAGGTGTGCAATTATCGGTCAATTACGGCGGTAATTGCATTGTAGAAAACGAAAGAGCCCTGCGCTAATTGCACATTTCATGGGAATACACTTAACAATTTGATAAATAGGTAAGGTGAGTTTGTAATGTCTATTCGGGAAATATTCCCCCGAATTACACTCGTGCATCAAAATAAACCTGATAATTTTTAGCGCATTTTCCAACGAAATTGGGTGCGCTACTGCAGCCACTTTCTCTGTCCGTCCGTCTGTCCTACAGTTTTCAAGATATTTAGTTCGTTCTTTTTGCATTCGGTAGCGTATCGCTCTGGCACCTGAGTCAAAGAAAATCTTGACGATTGAACTGCGCAAAGGCAAATATATCGCATATAGTAAAAATCAGATGTGCGCATGCGCAGACTGCGCAATGCAAACTTTCTTATTTATGGAAATATTTCTTTGAAATTTTAACCAAAGATACTTATAGTAAAAGCAAACGTATTGCATATTGTAAATATCAGATTAATAAGCGCATGCGCAGGACGCGCAATATCAACTGCGCAGTAAAGTGTCAACTTCCTTATTTATGAAGATATTTCTTTAACATTTTAACCATATATGCATCTAGTAATGAAAAACGTAGCGCACATAGGTATGGCATTTGGGGAAGTATTGATCAATTTATGGAAAATGCGCTGAAGTTACTCGCCTTAGGGCGAAAACCTTTTTACTTGTTTATTCAAATATCTTATCAGTAAAAAACTGCGTTCGGTTATTTTCATAATTTGTTAAAAGAGAATTTTGATGCACTTGTGCAATTACCTACGAAAATTGTCACAAACCAAAGTTTTAATAGCGATCCTCGAGATGGTTTATAGTTTTGTATCTATTACTGTCTGCCGGTTTAGTGTGTTGTCACTTCACTCAACGAAACCATGTGTATTGTATGCAAAAAATCCCCTGAATCCGTAAATGACAGTCTAGCTGACCGGAAACTCCGGGAACATATTGCTATACACAAGAAAACGAAGAAAAAATGGAAAAATTACGTTTTTTCGCATTTAACTTAATTAGGTATCTCGTTAACTATTCCTCTTACGGAAAAAATGAAGAGAACGATTTGTTTAGAATCGATTTTTCTATCAGATACAGTTGGGATGATTTTTATTAAACAGAGTGCCAAGGGCCTATTATAAAGTTACTTTCTTGTTCTATTTCTGGGGTTTCCACTAAACTAATTCCACAGTCCGTCGATTTGCAAAACTCATTGGGACAACAGAGACAATTGTTGGAATAGGTTGTTTTACGGTTCCACCATCCATAAAAATATTGAAAACGCTCTGGGAGTCATCCAGTTTGAAAGACAAAGCATCGAGAAGGGCGTATCAACAAAAACAAATGTTAATTTTTGGGATTACTTTTTTTGTATTTTTCCAGAAAAAACAATAACATTTTAAAATGAACGGTTCTGTACCAACTGAAAATTCTATTCGAAACAAATTCATTTCTATGAGCTCGAGCATTAGTTGACGAGATAATTGGAAGTCAAATGCGAAAAAAACTGCATTTTTCCATTTTTTCTTGGTTTTTTTGTGTATATAGCAATATGTTCCGGGAGAATCCGGGCAGGGAACTACTTAGAATACACTTGGTTTCGTTGTGTGAAATGCCAACATCCAGTTGGCTTTATACTTTTGGAGCTAATTGGCTGGACTATGTTGACCCTACACATTGACATAAAATAAATAAAGTTCGTTAAGTGCTCCCTTCCCTAATCAAAAAATTTTGTGATGTTATTATCACAGATCATGCTATAATAAATATCACATATACATATAGGTAGGCAAGGCCGTGCGAGGGGGAGGGGCGAGGGGGGGCCCAGGCCCTGGACGCCAATTCTGGGGGGCGCTGAAGTGAAGTCGCCCGTCGTCGCCTTCGTCGGTAGCGTCAAAGGCGTGAGTGAAAGATTTACCTCGAATTATATAAACGAATCGGTAAATACTCTTGTTTCGTATTTGATAAATTCAGAATCAGTAAAAATTTAAAAATTAAAAACTGTCGCGTTTATAAAGTCGGTAATTCCATGGAGTTAGGAAATCAAACAAAAGTGCCTGCATTTGCCATGTTTGATTTCAAATTGCCATGGCACCACTGATTTTCTTAAAAGCGCCAGTTTTTAGTTATCCAATTTCTGGAATTCAAAGTTCAGAAAATTAAAAGCTATAGTATGCATGGATTCGTAATTTGTTTCCCTACAAAAAACCTAAATAGACTTTCTCTCTAAAATAATTACAGAAGTCAATAATCAGAAATGAAAAAATTACTATTGCAATTCCTATGGTGCGTTGTTCAAGTCACCACCCGGTATAATAATATATTTATTATGGAAAAACAAAAATTATGTTTATTATTCTAATAAAATCTCTCCTTGTCCAACCTCATAATTTTATATGTGGAGGCTAAATTTAGTTTCCGCCCTTGTATAACCAAATTCGCTCCATCAATTTTTTAAATGTTTAGAAAAGCGAAAAATGAAGAATTAAAATGTATCCTCTTTCATGTAATTTATGATGTTATACAAGTGAGCGGTGAGCGCTTATCTTATCTACGTAAAGGCCGGCGTTGAAGCCGAGGAAGTAAGGTTTGAGTATATGTATTTTATTTTTACAAAAATGACTCCATCTATTACACACTTTTACCACACACAACAGTTTTCTGTGCGTCTACCACATTTTACAACAAATTATTTCGACTGCTTCAAGGTAGACAACTATGAGGCGCCGTTTGGGCCAAAATTAAACTTTCCGCCTGATATATAATATTCCGTACTATATATAAAATGTTGCATGTGATATAAAAAAATTGGACTTTAGGGAAATGACGCATTATAATGAGGGCGCTGGTGCACATAGGGACTTTTATATTCAAACAATCGTATGGTGGTAACCATTTTGCGCTTCACTAAACAATACAACGCGCACTTCAACGATCAGCTGTTTCGTAATTTCGTTAGTTCGCGCCATTCGTGTATTGTATTGTTCAAATTTCTGTTTGCAATACACTGCGTTAATAGTTCCGTTTCAAAAGATTTTGTATGTGTCAAATGTCGTATAACTCGTAGGTACATAAAAGTAATTTGAGAACACCGCGTACCGCGCTCGGTTTCAAAAGATTTGAAATGTGGCCAGTGTGATTACAAAACTAACAACAAATACAATTTTGCAAGATATTTAAATGATAGTTTGAAAAGATTTTAACTCTGAAAGACTAATTTTGAACTTCATTACTCGTTTTTGTGCCACGTACATTAAAGATGAATAGCTCAGGACAGGTACAGACTACACCGCAAGATTTGCGGAATGTAGTGGCAGAGATTTTGCAGAGCACTGAATTCCGTGACCAGTTACGCTCCTCGATTGAAAGCGCCTCTTCCAGTAGGGTTAATAATGCAACAGCGAGTGCAACAAGCTTACAAACATCCACAAGAATACCTGTCTCTTCACCTGCGGAGGAGCTACGGAGATTATTTCCATCTATAAGGGGCTCTGATAGGGAAGTACCTAGCAGAAACCTTTCAAATGCTGTACAGCCAGCTAATAGGACACAAAAAAAGAAAAAAACCTAAACACAATTCAACGGTATTATCAGATTTTAAACGGGATGTTATACTTCTTACCAAACCAGAATGCACGAGAACATTAACAGGATTGAAAAAAGGTTGGGCTTATGCAAATGGTAAGTACCTACACTTAGTGTTAATGTCTTGAATAAAAATTGGCATACTGCTATTTCAGGTTATGGTGTAACAGCTGCAACATTTCAGAAAATATGGACAGAACAAGAGATTATGCATTATATTTCAACTTTGTTTGCAGAGAAATTACATGGTTGTGATGTAAAGTTCGAAATTTTAATACCATTCGGTGGAACATTAGTGAAACCAAATTTGGCGCAAGGAACAGTTTTAGATGGTGCTGTTATGTGCCATTTATTTGCACAAAAAACTGTTTATGTTAGATGTTTATCGTCAATTGATGATGATCATACTAGAGATAATGAAATCAATGAGAGAAGTGATAGGGTGCAACTGTTTGTCAGTGAGAACCATCATTCTCTCGAAGATGATATTATTTTTTGTGATGACACTGGGGTAGACACACAGTTTTATCAGAGTTTTTGTGATGATACTGAAGGGGGCCCACAAACAAGCCCTAAGCAAACTGCTGATTCTCCTGATAACTTCACCAGTATTGTAGAACAGTCCTTTGATGAAATATTCGAGCATGACACTACACTGGCCATAGCAAGGAGTGTGGCAGAAAAAACCATTGAAGAGACTGCGGAAGAAACGTTGCTGAGCACATTAAAGCAGTTCCATAACAAAATTGATCAGGACACAACATTTCAATTTAACGTCTTTAGAGAAGACATATTCAATTGCTTTATTCGTGGTGTGAGAAGAAAGCAATTTTCTCCTTGCAAGAGAATATCAGTCTTATTTACGGACATTGACAATGTGTCAGAAGGGGCCGTGGACATGGGAGGACCAACTAGAGAAATGTTCCGGTTACTCTTAAAACATCTAAAAAATAGCACATTGTTTGAAGGCTCGGAACATTCTAAAAATATTTCACTTTGCAGTGAACATATAGATAATCGACACTACTATGAAGCTGGTAGAATGATAGTGCTATCGTTAATGCATGGTGGACCTGGTCCCCAATTTTTATCAGAAACTTTGTTTAATTATATTAGTAACGGCATCGAAGCTACTAAACCGAGTGTTGATGAAATAATGAACCCAGAAATAAAAGAAGAATTAGAAAATATTAAAAATGCACCGAATCTAATAGAACTAAAACGAGCAGTATGGAGCAGTACTTTTCTTAGCATTGCTGGATTTGCTAATATTAGCAATTTTACTAAAAAAGAGAACATTTTGGAATGTGGGTTTTTTGTGGTATTGCTTGTTCTGAGATTAATTTGCATATTTTTAGGTGCACCAAAGCATTACTTGATATACCGTACCATGCCTGCCCTGGAACAATTTAAGGAAGGCTTAAACATATTAGGATTTTTAGAAAAATTGAAAGTTTTTAAAGAATTTAAAGAGTTAATGTGCTACACCGACTCTAAACTCACTGCTAATAAAGTTTCTTCTATTTTCACTACAAAATTAAGCGAAAGTGGAAGCAATAACCGAAATATTGAGTGTAAAATACTGACTTTCTGGAATGACTATTTATGCGATAGTGAAGGTAAAAAATATAAATTGGTATTACATTTAACTGTTTTTTTTAGAAAATGAAACCCAAGCAACTCTAGAAGACGTACTATGTTTTGCAACGGCTTCTGAAAAGGTTCCACCACTCGGTTATGACGGACAACCCAAATTAGAATTTTTGCACAACGAAGACTTCCTCTGGCCAAAAGCAAATACATGCGTCCCAATTTTATATTTGCCAGTTTCCTATAAAAGCAATGAATATGAAAAATTTAAGAGTAATATGGATTATGCAATATTAAATGGCATGCAATTTGGATTTGCATAAAATGTTTTGTAATATTACCTAGTTTTCTAAGTTTCTTATGGCCGTTTGCACTGACAAATTTAAGTCAAGCCTACCCTAAGCGTAGCTTAAGATCCATGACAACATTGTTTCAATAACCGTTGTCATGGATTTTAAGCTACGCCTAAGCTAAGGCCAGCTTAAATTTGTTGGTGCAAACGGCCATTACTTTTATTAAGAATTCAATTGTGCAATTATTATTTTTAGAATAGTATCTATAATCAATAAATTAAGTTTACGAAAAGTAATCCTAGTGCCTCTTAAAAATTAATAAAAATTTCTCCATAAATTTGTATTGTTTGAGGATCGGATAAGTCATCCTTCCGTGGAGTTCAATGACCTGGACCGCTATATGGTGTCGGGTGATGACAACAAGCTGACAGATTCTTGGTGTTGTGAGCTAAAATCCTTTGGTTACATCTTACACCAAAATACTTTCTTTATCTATAGTCCTATAGCTTTGTCTGTTTTCCAAATCATGCTATCAGAGAGCCATGTTGGTTCAGCACTTTCCAAGGTAATTGTCGATGGTAACTTGAATTTTTGTGATATATTTTGAGATTTTCAATGCGGAATGAAAACCCCATTCTCCCCATTCAGAAATAAACAACAATTATTTGAATTTTTTTAGCGCATTTTTGATTCTCAAACAAGGAGCTTATAGTTTCACTTAAGTTTTTATAAATCGATCGAGATCTCGGGAACGGAATACCGTAGAGGTTCCCGCGGGTTTACGGCATTATATGCGTACTATCGTATTATTCCTGCATCCCTTAGTCCAATAGCTACTGATCTGTCAAGTCATGCACAACGGCCGTTTGTACAATACGTTCGATCGGGCGCCTTTTGTAAATCGACATATCTTGATAATTGAATACCGTAGAACCTCGGGTTTTCAGTTATACTTTCGTACTGTCTTGCAGCACTTAGCCGCATCAGAGGCCCATTGTGCTTACCCTCGTTAACTCGCAGCTAGATTCAAAGCCTGTTCTCTTCAATGAAAGATGGGACCCTGTTTAGCCTAAGTTGCTTCACCATCTCCTGTCGCCAAGGAGCTGATGTCTGTCCCTGATCAAGGCGTCCCATGCTCGGTAGTTTCATCTCCCTCTGCACATGGGCTCGTACCCTCTACTGAAGTTTTCCTGTGCATAGGTTGCATGATGGCCATCATTTCTACCTGAAACACGGTGCTATGCTCTCGGTCGATTATCATTACCCATGCCCTTTCCCTCTTGTGTTTGGGATCCATCTGTATACCATATGCGAGACAGTCTGGACCACATCTCTTTTCATGTGAGGAGGGGATTGGATTTGAGAGTTTCCTCCCAGATCCATCCGTGCCCACGGCTGCTTGGGACATTCCACTCCCTCCAATCTTTCAGCCGTATATGGAAGGTTCCGCCTCCACAGCTAAGTGTAGAGGCTTTAGTCCCAGAAGTGCCTCCATGGTCAAAGTTGGCGTGGTTTTCAATGGTCCAGTAACTCCCAGACAGGTGAGTCTCTGTAGCTTTATTCAGGTGTTTCCTGTGCATGGCAGGCCACCACATAAGCGCACCGTGCAGTACTATTAGCTTTATCCCTTCAGTCTGAAGTCAATATACTAGCCGAAGATTAAATCCCCATGTACAGCCAAAAGCCCTTTTGCCTGCCCATATGGGCACGCAGTGGCCTGATGATTTATTAAGCTACGATTTCCTCGAAAACGGTGCCTTCTTTTAGCGGCCGTTAAAATACGTTGGGTGACGTCACAAATGCGACAAGAAAAGTGCCGCCGTCAAAGCGGTAGAATAACTAATGTAAAGTCAAGTGAAGTATCATTACTTATATGATCATGGATGATTTTGATCTCGAACTAATAATTATAGTCTCGAAGAACAAGAATCATCGAAAGAAGAAACTCAAAGATGTTATTATGTTAATTATAAAGGACAGCACAGTTCTGTATTGATGGCAATATTGTTGATGCGGATTATAAATTCATCGTTGTCACCGCTGGCTGCAATGGAAGAATTTCAGATGGGGGAGTTTTCAGAGCTAGTGGAATTTCGAATTACATCGAAACTGCAGCAAACCGACTAGAAAAAACCCTCTTCCAGAAAGATAATTATGTGTCTCGGATGATGCTTTTCCGTTGGAACCACATGTCATGAAACCATATCCTTTCATGAGCCCGACGAATAGTCGAAAATGCTTTTTTGGGATAATGTCTAGTGTATTTAGAGTACTGAGGAAACCTATTCTTCTCGTCTGCTCTGTTTACATAATTATTTATTGTCTCGTAAATATTTTGGAACCTCTTATGCTCCTGAAGGTAGTTTTGACCTCGAAAATTTAGAAAATGGTGAAATAACTCATGGATGTTGGAGAAATGAGGAAATGCAGACAGAACATTTATTACGATTAGGACAAGGCAGTAATAACTACTCAAATAATGCAAGAGAAATACGAGAAGAATTTAGAGAATACTTTGTAAGTTCCCAAGGGAAGTTCCTTGGCAATATATAGATTAATGTAACATAAAGAGTAAATAAATATTG
Organism: Photinus pyralis; assembly: GCF_008802855.1. NCBI lineage: Eukaryota > Metazoa > Arthropoda > Insecta > Coleoptera > Lampyridae > Photinus > Photinus pyralis. The sequence goes on along the minus strand of NW_022170738.1, from coordinate 30,990,634 downwards.
TTACCCTTGGTATATTTCCTTCAGATTGCCTACACACAGTACCTCCTTGTAACAAAGAAAGAGTCTTGAGATGGGGCGGGGCCATTTACTCCTCAGTATACCTTAGTCCGATTTTTTCATTGCGCTTTTATTTTAAACTCACCATTGCACTGAAACGCATCTACTCAAACTAAAGCTACATTGGCACTAATACATGTAGGGTCAAAGGTATACTGAACGGCGCAGAGCTCATGATCATGTCTTGTGTACTTGTAGGTAAACAAACAAAATATGATAGGTGTCTCCTAGACACATACTTCTGGTTAAGGGCTAGTCAGGCACCCCACACAGAATAACGTACCATCATGGTTAAACCAGTTGAATTATCGTAAAGCCCCATTAATGTGATCTGGGTGGCTAATAAATGACATTACGGTAAGGATATTTACTTTTGTGAGAATCATGCGACTTGAGGCAATAAGCATACATCATTTAAACCAATGTAAAAGATGTCTCCTTGCTACTCGTTTGACGTGGGTCAATGTTCGCTTGTATTACTCCTGTATTACACGCAGTTTAATGGGATCTTTGGAATACAATATCATTCATACCAGAGGCAAATCTGTTAAGTAACTAATGAGTTTTAAACAAGCACAATGCATGTTTGATGGAATTATCCATTTTATACAGAGGACACAATTTAGAAGACGACACACCACATCAGATTTTTCAGCCTTTATTTATCATACAACAGTGCTTCGACAAGTTACACAACAACTAGGACAACATACTACACATATTTTCTAACATAGTTACATAGGGTTATCCATTGCATTTTGAATAATTTGTTTAACAGTTATATAATGGGCTATTCCATAATAACCATCCTCTATCAGTGGATCAGGCACTGCATTTTCAATTTCAGATAAGTGTTGAGGACTCAGTATGATATCAAAGTCTGGAACTACAACATTATTTTCTGTTACAAATGTTGGAAGTGGGTCACTTTCATCAACACCATATAACTCTCCACATTCCAGATAATTAGGGTCTTCCTCCAATAAATAATTGCAACCTTCTATATAACTTGTATTCCACAATTGTATAGGACTATGTGATTTCATAGTACTCAACTTATGAAAATTCCATTGATTAACAAACTCTTGTAAAGAACGTTGTATTCGTGGTAAGTAAACATAATGTAAACAAAAGAGATCAATTTCATTTTGTTCATCTAGCAAATTTTCTTCCTCCATATACCAAAATAATTGCTTAAATTGTTTTGAGACAATTCTATTAACTTCTGACCACAAACGTTCAATCCTTTGGTTGTGAACGCTCCTTCCAGTAATAAAGCTTCCTCGATTGAGTCCTCTCCTGGTAATCATAAAATTTGCCACTTCCACATTTTCTGTTCCTCTATCTGCACGCACTCTGCTAGGTAATCCATATTTTGCAGTTCCATTTTCAAATAATGATAAAACAGTATTAGCTTTATTATTGTCTTTGCACTCCAAATAAATAATTAAACGACTATATCCATCTATGCAGCCATGGAACACAAAACGGAAACTGACTAGTTTGTGATTGGAGTCCATATGCCTATAAAATAAAAAAGCCCACATTATTGCAAATAGGTACAACAAATCATCAATATGCTTTTACAATAATTCAAGGAATAGATGACAGCAATTAGATCAATACAGAACTGATAGTTCCACAGTCCTGGCTAGATGAAAAAAAACTTCTGCCACTGAACGTGCATATAACATCAACCTGCTATGTTGAATCTGCATGTAGTCCTCTAATTATCATAAAAGCTAATGTTCTAAGCATTTCTGCTTTAACTCACCATAAATAATTTGACCCTTTTACATGATAAATCCTTCTGGTTATGGTTTTTCTTTTTCTAAATGCTCTTCCTGTTGCATCCAATTCCTTCAGATGCTCACGAACTCTCCATCTAGGCACATCACAATTTTTTCCCTTCAAAGATCCCAAAATGTACACTTCTCCAGCACCAGGAGTTAGCCTTAGAATTTCCTGAATAGTTGCCTTTAATTCCTCGTCATCTATAAGTCGTTTGTTTAAATTAAATATTTCTCTATATCTGTATAGAGATCTTCGGGATATTCCCATCATACGGCTAATGTCCGTCCATGTACAACCTCCGTTTCGCAAGAGAGATATTTGCTCAGAAGTTATACCAACTTTTGGTCTCCCAACACTGCCATTTCGTACACTTGTTGGTGTATAACGTGTGTGTTGAGGGTCACTACTTGGCCTGTCTGAGATGTTGAATAAAAATTACTGAGTAAATATGGAATTTTATAGAAGATCTAAAGCGGACAGTACTCAAGCAATATTACTGACAATATTTTATATAATTGTCAATTGATAATATTTTCCTCCTCAGTAGGTACTTATATTGATGGTTTGGGGAAGGGAATTTAAATCTAGAAATTTTGAAATCTAGCCATCAATATCGAATGGTTTGACAATATTGAATTAAGATTATTGTCAATAGTATTGAAAGTGTACAGGCCCCATAATTTCGTAGGCACTAACCTTCAAATAAAGTTTCTAATTTGGAATACAGACTCCATACTGCCATTTGCATTTGATCAAGTTTCTCTTTTACTGGTTCATTTTGAACATTTTCCGACAATGCGTTTAATACGAAATGATGATTTTCAAGAATCAATATATATTCGTCCACAAGCCTAATATCTTGGTCATACTGTTGTCGGTAGCATTTTTCATAATCAGATATGAAATCTTCAAAATATTCGGCAATATTCATCTTTTGTACTAGTTGGTTGAAAGAACTAGGCTTGAGATCTTATTTTGATAATTACCAAACCAAACCAAGCAACCAATCAGATCAGTGCATTTACGAAAATTGTACTATAGCACCATTTTACCAGATCTATTCGAAAATTGGATCAAGTGCTTAGATTACCTTGATTCAGTGTGCATGGCATAACCTTTGTAACCTAAAAGTTGGCGAATTTTTGTAGGTTTATATATGTATGTTTAATAAAAGCAAACAACTCCAAATTGTCACCATGTTACTCATTTTGTAACACACACACACACACACACACACACACATTTTGCAATCAGCTCATTACCAAGAGGTATATATTGATATAAATAGATAGGTAGATACTATACCTAGGTACAATTTTCATAAATGACTAATAATGGTACAGCTTGTATTTATTTAAATAAAACTTTAGATAAGGTGGTATTTTTTACAGGCCTTGCAAAATTAGAATTATAGTTACGTTATCACACTGTTCACATTTAAAATCTACTGACAATCAAATCAATCAAATTACTTTTGTGTACGAATGTACGATAGTTTCATAGGTAACAACAATTAGCACATACAACATATTTTAATCATGAATTATTAAAGCATTGTCCTGCAAACTTCCTATTTGAAAATATAACGTTAACGTGCACCACGAAATTACGAAACAGCTGATCACTGAAAGTCGCGGGAACTGTGTTTTGTTTACGTCCTGCGCGCTAGTACTAGCGCCCTCATTATATCGCGCCATTTCACCAAACTACAAATATTTTATATCGCATGCAAAATTTTATATATAATATGGAATAATATTTATCATGTGCAAAGTTTAATTTTGACCCAAACGGCGCCTCATAGACAACACACTAACCGTACTCTATTAGGTGTTGCGTTTATTTCTACAGCATTGCATTGACCGTCTGTAGTATATGTTGTCTGTGATATTACAAATGGCCAAATTTGGCGATTGACAATAGGCAACTTTACATACTCTGTTCTGTATGTACTGTCATTGTTTCAATGGTACTGTCCAGCTTCCAGTATTTCTACTTTTTAGCGCCAAGCGTGTCGCGCTAGGAGGAATTATACCGCCCAGATTACGCTCTAAAACTGCAGGTGTAGCCCCAGCATTAGTTTTTTCTCTCTCTTTACAATTTAAACAAGTCTGAAAATAAAACCTTCTATCAGACTTTTTTGTAATCATTTATCATTTTTATTTTTTAGGTCTAATTTGACTACTAACATTGAATAGTTATAACTTATAAATTCAATAGAATTTGTATATTATAACTTTAAATTTCCCTCGCTTTCATATAGAGGGCTCCGTTGTTGTCAGGTTTGCGCATTAGCGAGTCGTCAGCAGTTTTGTCATCCCAGAACGACGCTACGCTTTCTCCATATTGAATTTATACAAAAAAGTTACGTTTGTTGGAAAATTGCTTTATTTACTTACCTAAAATTTGCTCTAATTTGTGTATTCGTGTTCACACTACATACAGAAAATGAAGAAAGACGATGTAAGTTTCACACCTAATTTTGCGTATTTCAATTTTGAGTACTGTACCTATGTATTTAAATGGAATGGAAAATATTTATATATCAGAGCATTTAAACTCCAGTAGTTCTAACAATTTCTTTAAAATAGGATGCAAGAAACGAACCGGAACACGTCCGCAAGCTGTTCATTGGAGGATTAGATTATCGGACAACGGATGATTCTTTAAAGAAACATTTCGAACACTGGGGTGAGATCGTGGATGTTGTCGTTATGAAGGATCCAAAAACAAAGAGGTCACGCGGGTTTGGTTTTATTACATATTCACGAGCGCAAATGGTAGATGATGCTCAAAATGCTAGACCGCATAGAGTTGACGGAAGAGTAGTCGAACCTAAACGAGCTGTTCCCAGACAAGATATTGGCCGTCCCGAAGCCGGTGCAACAGTGAAGAAGTTATTTGTCGGAGGATTAAAGGAAGATGTTGAAGAAGACGACTTAAGAGAACATTTTAAAAATTTTGGCACAATATTATCATGTACTATTGTCACCGATAAAGAATCTGGGAAGAAGAGGGGCTTTGGTTTTATAGAGTTTGATGATTATGATCCTGTTGACAAAATTTGTCGTGAGTATACTTTATGTTAGCTTTAAGAATATGGTGCTCTATTTTACGTCTGCCTTTTGTGTGTAATACAAAAGTTTATTTTTCACAGTACAGAGAAGCCACCAACTAAATGGAAAACACATTGATGTAAAAAAGGCTTTAAGCAAAGCTGAAATGGAACGTGCGCAAGGCGGGGGAGGGCCAAATGCAGGTGGTCCTATTGGTAGTGCCGGTCCACGGGGTGGTCCCAGAGGAGGTGGCTCAGGTGGAGGAAATCGTGGTAATTTTAATAACGGTCCCCAAGGTACTACATGGGGTGGACCGAACAGAGGAAGTGGTGGAGGTGGTGATTGGAATAATATGCCGCCAAATCAAGGTTATAACACAGGCGGTTGGTCTGGAGGTGGAAATCCTTGGGACAACCAGGGAGGTGGAAACTGGGGAAATAACCAAGGTGGCCCAGCAGGTTACGGAGGTGGGGGCGGCGGTGGTAATTGGGGACCGACCAATGATAGCTTTGGTGGAGGATATCAGCAAAACTTTGGAGGCGGTGCGATGAGAAGTAACTATCAAACAAATCGTCCAGCCCCCTATGGTAAGTTGCCAAATGTAATGTAATGACGTGTATCAATGAAAAACTTCATTAATTTTGATGTATAAGTACAGGGTTATGGAAAAGTATGGACACTTCTTTATTTTTTAAATATTTACCTAATTCAAAAATGTGCGAACAAAAAAAAGTTCTAGAAAAATATACATTGTCAATAAAAAAATTCATGTTGCCAATCAAAATGTCTGAGATCCAAACAGATGTCATTAAATGAACAAAGCATCTTTAGTTTCCAATACTTTTGCCTAATCCTGTGTTTTAAAATGTTAAATTTTGTTCTCAATCCTATGTTTTATAAAGGCATATTGATTTATATTAAAATTCCAATTATAATGTATCTTAAAATTAAATTAGAACATAGGACTGCCTAAACCCATCCCTATGTATAAAACATGCAAAGTATTTCTTCTGGCATAGTTGATTATCAATTTCAAGCAGCAGCAACATGTTTAAGTCAGAGACTTGTTATAACTAGACCGCGCGTAACGTAGATTTTACTATAAACGCCTGTTGTCAAGATAGGATAGGCAACCAACTGTTCATCGCGGGGCAGACGTACGTTCTGTAGCTTGCTTTAGCCATGTTTATTCTAAATTTTAGTAGCAAAAAAAGATAACATATAGCTGTTAACTGTTTTAATGGAATTTATTAGTATTTTATTTGAACTAAATTGGTATATAACTGCCTTACTCTAGTCCTAATTTGATTTATATGTGTATTTTGGTCGTGAACACGTATGGGAAAATATACTCTTAAAACTAAACTTGTAGGTAGTAAGATATGATTATTTAGCGGATTTTGATTCAATATATTCCTACCCAAAAACCCAAATGGGCTGTAACTGTTATTTGTTTTTCTTAGACTGCTGATAACCATTTTGTTTACAACGCGGTGTGGTGTGGATTGAATGAAAAACCTGAACACATTTTCAGCAATTTGGCAAATTTTTAATGCATCGCTTGATACGTGCAACAATCCTTCACGATTTTTTCTAGTTAAAAGCTTTGACTGACTCTCCGATCCGAATATCGCATCTGCGCTTGCACATATGGAACATAGACTTAGCTATTTTTCTTGTAAGAAAACACCTAATAGGCAAATAGGTACTGCTGTTGTCTTGCTGGTAAAGGATGTCGAATAATAGTTCTACGTTATTTTAACTGAATGGGAAAGTCGAAAACGTTCGGTATTGCATTATTGTTTAACACCTTTGTCGGTACCTTTCTAAAATCGGCTTCATTCCCCGCAAATGCACTATGGTGGGAGTACATTTTTCTCTTCGAATGGCTCTGATCCATTGGCCCTTTAAACTTTTATCTGTTGAAAATCAGCATATTATTTAAAAATTTATCGACAGAGTACATGTTGATAGGCACGAGTTAACCTAAGTTTATTGGTTTATTCTCAACAGAAATTTATCTGTTCACTAATTCGAGCTAATCACAAGAATTATTAATGGACGGAACATCTAAAATAACAGCTTATTTCATTATATTGCACATCATCTTAGCGATTTTTGCCCCGCAGTGCATTGTGTGTTGCATACTGTGTCGACAACACCTTAGATACTTTAAGCGCAGTCTAGTTATAACAAGTCTCTGGTTTAAGTGGTCTGTTTTATTTCAAGGAGGCGGTGGCAATCCTGGCGGTAATTATGGAGGCGGTGGTGGTTATGGAAACCAAAACGGAATGGGTCCCGGCAACAGACGATTTTAAATGTAAGTTCAACAGGAAACCTGTGGCCCTTTTAGGATCAGATGTACTATATTCATATCGCAGTCCATAAACATTATTGTTCCAAATAATTTAATTATTCGTAACACGGTTAGCCCTGTGGTTTGACGTGCATACACAATAGGTGTAGGTCAAGTCATTAGGAGGAAAGCCTATTTAAGGGTGCAGTGTGTATTGTAGTTAATATATGTCCTTTCATTTTTCACATAAATGATTCTCTGAATAGATCTAGGTTTATGTGTTAGTCTTAGCTACTACATATTGTGTATTGCAATAAAATTGTTAAGTCAGGAATAGTGTTTTTGGTGTATTATTGGACAGGTGACTGCAGGCAGAATTTTTTTTAGTTATTGAAATTTAGCCAGATTTTATCGCAGTTTTAATTCTAGGTAGGTAATTATTATTTAGGATTAAATGCATTTTTACTGATTCTTTTTTCATTACGTGTTCAGTGCACATTTTTTAATCAGTGAGTGTTTTTTATGTATAGAGCAGTTGAATAAAATAGAGCCAGTTTTATATTTAATGTAAGAGGTGTTTTTCTGAGTGTAGTCATTTCAAAGAATTGCAGGATCAACCAATGAAAACAGGTTTAAAATAGGTATGTATAGACTTCAGTATTGTTTTAGGTTATGTCTACCATTTAGCTCAGGTTTCTTTATCTTCAGGAAATATAATTATTAAATTTTTAAGACAGAGTACACTTAAATTAGTCTAGCAAGGTTTCTCATGAGGTGTTTTAGAAATTTTTTTAGGTAGTGACAGATTCTTAACAAAGCTAACCTGGGTTAGGTAGAATTTCATTCTTTTTAGTTTTTTTCATTTACCTAAACTTTGCTTTATAACTTTTAATAAATGATCACCTTCACACCAGCTTTGATTTTAAAATTCCTTTTACAATACCTACTTTTTTAGACAGAAATGTGAAAATTAAACCTTTTGCCAATTTTGATACCTTCGCAAATCTACTGTATTGACTTTTCCAAGAGCTTGTACTGCGATCCTTATACAAAAATTTAAGGAAGCAAAGTTGATATGAATAACAAACAAATTAATTACGTTTGTTTTTAGCCTGGTTTTGGTAAAAGCAAGCACTGCTTTGGATTATCTGGGTACTTCCAAAAGATGGTGTGAATCCTTTATTAAAGTTATACAGTAAATTTCATCAATCACATTTCCTGTTCAATCAGTTGCACTGATTACCATTTATGAGGAGTTGTTTGTTGCAAAGAAATATACCTGACATATTTTTCCACTTTTTAATTTATAACATGTTACAAGTAAATTGCTAATACTTTGTTTTTGTTTCGGCGATCCTGTCAAATACGCGCTGATGAAGCACCATCCTACTTTTAACCAGGGAATATGTGAGTATGAATACCATCCAATGTTGAATTACAATGCTTTAGACTCTCAGATGTTGCTGTATGTTCTTAATTGGAAAGAATTTCAACAGTATTTATTTTTGGAGAATCGTTACGAAAATGGTGTGGGTTAGAGCATTGTTCAAAACTCCAACTACTTATTAACTTTTGTGTTTCCTTAGAGATGCATTTAACCGCTTATAATCACAATTGCATCTAGATGGTTGGTTGCAAGGGTGCAGCTACAGAGGGGGAAGTAAAAAATTTATTTGCCATAGCCAATCGATAGATTTATTATTTTTTTCATAGTCATTAAATCAATTTAAATAAAATAAAACAATCAAGTGGGAGAAAAATTAAAATAAAAAAGTTTTTAAAGTCCTGTTTGCTGAAAAGTGTTTAGTTGGCGTGACATCCAATCTCATTGTGCATGATTATACTAGGTTTACTCAGCGTCAATAATTTAAGAATTACTGGAAAGTGATTCAAACGTTAAGAAGATGATAAAATGTATTTTCTTCCCACCGTAACTAGTGATAATGTGTATTGCACAGCAATAGGGTAATGTCGCATATGACTTGAATACCACTTTCTTGATCCATCTCTGTCATTTATTGAGGGATTTCAAAACAGTGGGTTTGTTATGGTCTACTTACGTAATCAGTTACCAATGGACTGTTTATTTAAAAATTAAAGAAGTTATTAGGCCAAGCAAATTAAAAAAACGAGGGTTTATATAATTCAAAATGGTATAGTTTTCCCAACGCAAATTAAGAGATCAGTAAGAATCATTAGTCAGTAAATATTCATTTGACAAGAAGCATTTATTTAATATGATTTTTAATTTCAAAATAAACTTTATTTTCATATAACATGGCATCATTTTTGAAACGAATTTTCCAAGAACTACACATCTGAGAGAAGTTCATTATTTGTGAGTTGATTTAGGTGTTCTGCAGAAATTGAAGAATGTTCACAATAGCTTTGGTTATTGTAGCAAGTATTTTAATAAATGGATTTGTAATATAATTGTTGTTATTTTCCTGTCATTGCACACGTTGACATAGCAGCAGTGCCGTTCCGTAGAACGTCCCGGCCTGGTCATGCAATCATAATAATACCCGGCCCAAAAAATTGAAAATACGCCGTCACGGCCACCGACCCGGGCCCGTAGAAAGAAAACTGAGGTTGAGTTAGCATTAATTAGCGTTTAGAAAGCAGGTAGAGTGGGTAAAGCTAAAGATAGGATGGCTTGCAGCCTTGCACTTGCGTTGTGCAGTGAGAACAATGGTAGATTTGTCGGTGACTCCAAAAAACATTTTACCTCAGTCAGACTGAATAAACAGACTATAAAGTGCCTCGTTTATTATTTTTTCGTATGTGTTTCCCGGCCCGGTCAACCACTGTCCTTTCATGACCTCGACGGGACGGTACTGCATAGCAGGCCATTGAAAGGCTTACCAACGGCCTTAAGAGAGAGTTAGTGCCTAAGTGAAGTTCTTCAGAGAGAGATGGGCAAGAGAAAATTAATGTAATGGACCAGTAGTCTCTGCTGTTGTAAAGTGTATGTAATTTCTTACCGTCAGTATACAGAGTGGTGTTTTAAGTGGGCCATTAAAAGTATTTCAGGAACGGTTTGGAATCTTGAATCGGGACCCCATTACCTTTTTTGAATAATCGATCAAAAGGAATCATTTAAAAATATTTTCAAGATGGCCGCTTTTCCGATTGTATCAGAACGGTACCGGAACTTTCTTATTTCAAATGGCACTTTACGAATTCCTCATGTCTAACAAAGTTATTTGACATTTTTTCACAGTTTCAAAGGTTCATTAAATGAGTCATATCACTGTTATCTGACAACTTGGGAAAATTTTTTTTTCACGAATGGACAGCTAAAAGTCCACGCTATCAAGTGCTATTTTCAAATGTGATTTGAAAATAATACAAATTATCGGTCAAAGTTGACAATCGGTTTTTGGTCAAACTCGAAATTTTGAAATAGAAACCATATCTTTACTATGCATCAATGGAAAGAGCATAAAAAAACGGACAAAAAATTGTACTTGCAGGAATTCAAAAATACCATCAGAAAAGATTGTGCCATTTGAAATAAGAATGTTCGGACATCGTTCTGATACAACAGGAAAAGCGACCATCTTGAAAATATTTTTAAATAATTGCTCTTGATCGTCGATCGATTATTCAAAAAAGGTAATGAGTCCCGAATCAAAATTCCAAACCGTTCCTGAGATACTTATAATGGTCCACTTAAAAACACCACCCTGTATAAGTACAGAGTAGGATACCTCAAATATTCTAGTCGAGTGTCCTTCCAAATAACAAGGAAACGCAAATCAACAGAGTACTGTACTATGAAGACCTTTTTTGTGGTAGGAATCCTTTATGCGCCCACTCCATCGATTGCTGGTTTGTTTCAGTATCCCAATAAGTGGTACACCCAGATTTCAATGACATTTTTTTAAATATCTAACCACAGTGATATAATTCAGAATACAAATTTCTGGCCTGACAAGTTTCTGTTGTGAGGAGCCTTGATCTTGTAGACATTTATGTTAATGGCGTTAATCCCAAATGTTTGTGTAACATTTTCAAAACTGTTATGCTTTCGATAGTGTAATGTGCACTTCCGTTGCAATAATTCATCCATTTGTAACTGTTCTTGTCTCAATGTGGCCTTAGATTTTGGATCACCTTATGGATTCTGAACTCCAACGAAATTGTTTTGGCCAGAATTTTACTTTCTGAAGGCGCGTATTCATATAGCGAATTCGTTCCGTATATACGTACAACCTATCACAAGCGAATGAATATATTTGCTTTTTAGGCAATAGCATTGAATTTATAACTTAAATTCAATGGTAATAGGTCTACCTATTTTGTAGTGTGTACGGCTTGCCACAGTATTCGTATTCGCAATGGCTAAATATACAGCTTACAGTGTATACACACTAGAAAATAGGCATACCTAACAAGCAAACATATTTGTTCCTATACACGCCCCATAAAAGTAAATGCCTTCGAACCATAGACATATTTAAAACTCCTATGTATTTTTTTATATGTCTATGCGTTGAACGAATTCGTTCTCTATATGAATACGGGCAATCGTTCATTTGTGGATAATTATTGAGCCTGTACACTGTAAAAGAGATAATCCCTTAGACCATATAGTACATGGATTGCTATTAGCCCTATGCTTTCAATACAAAATGGGTGGTCACGGATAGAGGGCACTGTAGTCGTGATGTGAATCTCAGGGTAAACTAAAGTCGTATGAACACCACCCGGATCGCGTAAAGAGTCGCTACTCGCTTTTATGGTAACCGTGCAGTACGGAAAGCTTTAAATACTCTTATCTTCTATACGTCCACAAATAAGAATAGATTTGCTTTTTCGTCATATCTAGGCGATTAATTAATTGACGTTTGTTAATTTATAGGTTGACAGTCTCAAATCGTGTCTAATCGGACAACTTCGGAGAGACTCGTTTACCCTGAAACTCACATACCCAGGCGATGTCCTTGACCATATTTTAGTTACAATTAGCAGTCCTAAACTCGTTCAGGTGTAATGCGACCTTTACATCAACGTCGCACAGCCACTTCCAAGAATAAATTAGGTTATATTTCACGTTTTTGAAATGGAAAACAAAAAGAGCGAATACACCTTCGTGTCGTCTCCAAACTTTTGCTCCGACTGCGGTTCAATTTTACCGCTCCTTGGAGAAGTAGGCGACATAATTTGCTACAGATGTACGCGACGTTATAGCCATAAAGGTATGTTCCACTTCAATAAGTACATCTTCCATAACTTTTTCATAAATAGAAATTGGCAGTGACGAAATAAAGTACACAATTCATTTTAACTCCATTGATGCCTGTACAAAAAACTTAAAAGAAGAAAACAGAAAGGAGACTGAAGAGGAGGGGCCAGTAGTTGAACGTAAATGCCCAAAATGTGGAAATGATAAAATGTCTTACGCAACAGTTCAACTACGGTCTGCTGATGAAGGACAAACAGTTTTTTATACATGTACGAAATGTAAATTTAAAGAAAATGAAAACTCGTAAATATATTTTACATACAAAGAATCTTGTTTAAAATTAATCTAAAATTTCTATCTCTGCAACTACTGGAGGTGTCGATGGTTTGCTGGTGTACCAAGGAATTTTGTTTTCATAATAGTTTATAACGATCTCCGGACATCTTATATTTACTTGACGAGCTGGTACAAGGTCAGCTTCTTCACAACCCTTCCACTTCATCAAAAACATCAATTCGCCGCTAGCATCTGTTGCACCAATAATGGAATCTGGTAATAATCCACGATCGAAACCGCGTGACCTGTTGTCTTCTGTTATGTTTTTCTGTTTACTTCCCTTGTCTGCATCTGTTGAAGGTGTCGCCTGTTGCACCAGAGGTGGTGGTTTCCGTGCGTTCTCAAATGCTGCAATCAAATCGGGACAATCCAAATTTTCTTCTGGTTCCCACGTGTTATCCTCACTAAAATACAATTCAAACATAGAACACAGTTAACTAATAAATGTATTATACTCACTGCGAATATCCTTTCCATTTGAGTAAGTATTCCGTTTTTCCATTGCGAATCCTTTTATTAAGAACCTTTTCCACTGAAAATTCTTCATCGGAACTAGTGGATGGGTCTTCCTTTATTTTTTTAGTTTTCTCGCCTTTAATAGAAACGTTATTACTAAACATTAAGAAGAATGATAGGAATTATTATTGGCAGTGGCCTTCTAGATACAGTATGGCATTATATTGATTGAAAAAAATAAACAGGAGACCAAATACCATTTCTTAAGTTTTTTAACCAAACAAATTGCACGCACGCGCCATTGCCAGTAATAACCAACCACGTTTCATTACAAGGGCGGGTTTTTCAAAATCGCCGTATTGATTATTAAGGATCCTCAGATCCTTTATAGTTTTGTATTGTCGTCCGTCCGTCCGTCCGTCCGTCCGTGTGCGCTCTAACTCTTTTTAAAAGTGGCCGATTGTGTTGAAATTTGGTATCCGGGTACGTTGGACATTAAGAACGGACGCTATTGATTTTCAGGAAGCTGGTTCAACAGGAACAAAAGTTATACGACTTCGAGTGAATCGGGAACAGGAAAAACTGCGAACTCAATATAATAAAAAAATTAACATATTTCATTCCCTAGGTCATGTATCGAGTTCGGACTTTCGCTAGATTATTCCCTATGACTCTTAGATGTGTAACAATTCAATATAACTCTTCTCTGTGGTCTCGGTCAAAAGTTTTAGAGCAAAATGTACCCAAAATTATTCTTTAAACATGAATTTAGAGTTGTAAAAGCTTTCAAACGCATTATCTTGCTGCTGAAAGAGTTGATAACGTGCACGTTTGATAACCGCATGTGTGTGATTCAAAAATGTTAAATTATTTTTCTGAGGCCACATGGATTTTGATCAAAATATGTCAAAATCGTTAATTATGCGCCAAGATCGTTGGGAAAAAGACTACGCGCATTATCTCAATGCCCAAGACATGAATTTGATGCATTTTTGGCGACCACGTGGATTTTGATCAAAACATGTCAAAATCGTTATTTATGCACCAAGATCGTTGGGAAAAAGACTAGGCGCATTATCTCAATGCCCAAGACATGAATTTGATGCATTTTTGGCGACCACGTGGATTTTGATCAAAACATGTCAAAATCGTTATTTATGCACCAAGAGCGTTGGGAAAAAGACTACGCGCATTATCTCAATGCCCAAGACATAAATTTGATGCATTTTTGGCGACCACGTGGATTTTGATCAAAACATGTCAAAATCGTTATTTATGCACCAAGAGCGTTGGGAAAAAGACTAAGCGCATTATCTCAATGCCCAAGACATGAATTTGATGCATTTTTGGCGACCACGTGGATTTTGATCAAAACATGTCAAAATCGTTATTTATGCACCAAGATCATTGGGAAAAAGACTAGGCGCATTATCTCAATGCCCAAGACATGAATTTGATGAATTTTTGGCGAAAACGTGGATTTTGATCAAAACATGTCAAAATCGTTATTTATGCACCAAGATCGTTGGGAAAAAGATCAAGAGCATTATCTCAATGATCTAAACATGAATTTGATCTATTTTTATGGACCACATGGATTTTGATCAAAACATGTCAAAATCGTTATTTATGCACCAAGATCGTTGGGAAAAAAACCAAGAGCATTATCTCAAAGCCCAAGACATGAATTTGATGCATTTTTGTTAACTATAAAATGTATTTTATAAGATTAAAATAAATTGTCGTTAAAACTGATTGTAATACTGAGGATCCTTCGATATTTCGTTGTATCGGTTTATTAATTTCCGTGTTTAGATTAATACAATTTGAATAGGAATTTGGTTACAATTAAGTACAAGACGAATTGACAATTAATTCATCAACTGATTTTTACTACAATATGCAGAAATATGAAAGTAGTGGTCATTTACAAAAATGCTGTAAATCACCAATTTTCAAAATACGTATAAAAACCTTATATGAATGAATTGTCTACCTTCTACCACATCGAGTGTTGCAACCGGGGCCTACCACACTTGTAGTGTGTACCAAAATGTAGTGTAATGTTATTTCAACAAGGCTTAAATTTTTTGGCAAATACTTATAAACGCAAAAAAGACAGTTTACTGTTTCTAATGCCTTGATAAGACGCAATAAAATTGTATGAGATATGTGTACCAAAAATTAACTTCTACAAAAATTTGCTACGTTGAGGATTTCATGTAGATACCCGGTGTGGGAATATGAGGTAGACCGAATTAACATTTATTTATGTAACAAAGTAAACTGAACACTTCAACTAAAACTTAAGAACACAATGTATGTCTGTAAGTAATAAATGTCTGTTTGTATGTAGGTATTCAATATTTGTGTGTGTGTGTGTGTCTGATTTTACAAAGTTTGACAAGTGACAAGTGATCTCGCCACACAGCCGACTAATACTACACCCGGTACAAATAGCGTGATATTCCTATTCAAGATCATCCATGACATGACTGTGCGTGTCATCTCTAATATTCTACATGTGTAGATTATTGAAGTATTTGCGACAAATGACAAATACATTTACATATTCTTATATGAACGATATCTTGGACATGTTTTAATTGACATTGTTTTTGTTTATGCTGTTCTAGTTTAACTGAACTGTTTGAAATTTTACATTCTTTCTAATGTTCTTATTTTATTGCTCAAGGATTTGATCTGTTATTGGAAATTTTTTCTTATCCTACATGTGTAACACGTAGAAAAGTAGATGTACAGTGTGTCCTATTTTGGTTGAGACTGCAGTAAGTATATCCATTGAATAAAAACACTATAAGAAGCCTAACGCTTATGGAAGAAAGCGCGACAAATCTCACAAATCCCCTTGCACCCGCATTGGTTGTGACCACCGAACTCTCTTTGCGGTAAATAGGAGGAAAGCAAATTCTCATTCTTCTCAGTTCAAGAATCGACTCTATTGACAGTGTTCCCATTATATTCTCAGTTCAAACTCTGTCGCGCTTTATTTCCACGGGGTTAGGCTTCTTATAGTGTTTTTATTCAATGGTATATCTCAGTTGTTTTTAAAGATAGAGACTCAATGTAATTAGAAAAATAATGCAAAAAGTTTACGTTAAGATATACAGGGCGTTACATTACAAAAATATCAACTTTGGGTCAAATCTCAGAAACGGTGGGCAAACATTTTGTTTACTATGCCACTGGATTCTACGTAAAAATATCTAAAATAAACAGTTTTTACCTTTTTTCTATCTTAAGGTTGATTCTCACTTAACATAACGTTTCCATACCATATCCTTTCCATAACCATTCCGTAAATTATTATACCTAGGAAATTCACCTTTGAGTGATATGTGCGTAAGCCATTCAGTCGCGCGCTAATACACATTCGCCTTCCATATGTGAACGGAAAGGAGAATGTGTATTAGTGCGCGGATGAATGTCTTACGCACATATCACTTAAAGGTCAATTTCATAGGTGTAATAATTTACGGAATGGTTATGGAAAGGATATGGTATGGAAACGTTATGTATAGTGAGAATCAGCCTTTATATGGCTAGTAAGATGTGATATCATCCAAAAAGTCACTCTTCGTTTTCACCCTGTATCTCAGAAACAAATGTAGCTAGATTAATTCTGTTTGTGGTATTAAAAGTTTCACAGAAAAGTGGCACAACAAAAGCCACAAACCACAAGTCTCTATAGTAAGTAGCTGAGACTGCAGTTTCAACCAACATGGGACACACAGTACAAGTAAAATTTCCATAAGTGTAATACAATCTAAAAAAAATAACAGAAGTTCCGAAAATTATGACAAATCTGTACTGGGTGTCCAAAATTCGAGGCTGACTATTGGGATGTCGAAAACAGTAAAGATATAAAGTCCTCTTTTCAACGAGCTATCATAGCCTAACATTGAAAATAAGATATAAGTTATATCAACGGTTTTATATTTTAATCAAGTAGTCTGTGATGGATCAAAGCCCGGATTGAAGAAACAAACAAAAATATTCAAAGCCACAAAACAATGAAAATGATTACATCAGATGTTCAAACTACCAAGGGCGCATTCATGAGAGGTGGGTTTGGGGGTTGCAACCCCCTCCAAAATTTTATATAGGTAAGATAATGTCCAGAAAAATTTTGACTTTTATGACATCACTTATTGACTATCCTATTATCCATACTTACATACCTACAAAATGGTGCAGGTATAACTACAAACTATCCCCCCACCCCTAAAAATGTGCTGGGTATGCCCCTGCAAAATACTGGCCATTATCCAATTACACACACTTCCAAGACACTTCGTCTTACTTTACACAACGTATTGATTGTGCATATTGTCGCACGGTCGCTTTTTGTATGTGATTTTTAGTTGCTTATGATAACCTATCACAAACATGCTGCTCTATATCAATTGAAGTACAATAGTATATTGAAAGACAAGTGTTACAAGGCTTCGCGTCGCCACTCGTGCCACAAGATAGTCGTATTACAATAAAGCATTGTAACACGCGTTTTTCATACAATTTTTTCTATTTCGGTGCTATAGGGAACATTAGAACTAACATGTTTTATGTTGGGAACACTTTTTATGCCATTAAGTTTTAGGTTGACAGCGTAGTAAGACTGACATTTTGAAGTTCAAACATGGAAGTACCCAACGAAGTACCTACTTGTACTAACTAGTAACTGCCAACTTAAGAGATGAGTTACCAAAAAAAAACGACTATAATCACTGTCTTTGTACAACTGTCTTCGGCCGAAAACAGTTGTACAAAATCATCATTGTGACACCGAAATAGAAAATAGTATATTGAAAGACAAGTGTTACAATGCGACCTATTGTAATACGACTATCTTGTGGCACGAGTGGCGTAGCGAAGCGGAGCCACGAGTGTCCACAAGGTAGGAGTATTACAATAAAACATTGTAACACGTGTTTTTCATACTATTTTTTCTATTTTGGGGCTTTAATTTAATTAAAAAGTAATTATGAAAAACTACAGGAAACTTTAGAATTAATATGTCTTAAGTTGGCAACACCATTTACGTTGACAAATTTTAAGTTGGCCGCGTAGATAAACACAACACTGACATTTGGAAACTTTAAATTCCATGAATGTGTAATTTTTTATTCGTAGATAAATTTATTTATGGTGGATGCGTAAACTGCTGATTTGGAATGTATTAAGTTCTTCGTGTACCAAAAATCAAGGAAAACACATAAATTTTACGTAATTTGATTTCACATCTGATGATTTGACGTTGACGTCTTAGCGAACTGCCAACTTAGAGATGAAAAGTTACCAAAAACAATGTTACAATGGAACTCATTGAAACACTGTTTTTGCCGAAAACAGTTGCACAAAATTCTCATTGTAACACCGAAATAGAAAATAGTTATTTATATAACAAGAGCGCGAAGTTCAATTTCGCGCATTGAGACTGAAGGTATTTTGACGAGGCGAAGCCGAGTCAAAATATCAGTCAAATGCGCGAAATAACTTCGCGCTAGCGTTATATACAACATTTTTTCTACAACTGAACCGATTGTTAATTAAATTTGCTGTTTAAGTTCAACTTTGTCACGTGCGCGAAATACTTTTTTTCACTGTTGACGATTTCGCGCACGTTGTCAATAGCAACCTTACTTATTAATTAACCGTTTAAAAATCTAGTACTTCGCGTTTCGAAATCCGTCAGAAAATGACAGGTTTTTTTGACAGTTGTAGAAAAAACATATTATGTACTATTGTCAGTATGCTACGCAGGTATTGAAGCCACATTACCTTACACACTCCAAACATGCTGATCTTTATAGTATCCCTGTCATCATCAGGAAACACGGTTGCTTGCTGATGAAGACGAAGATGGTTAGTTTTGATTGATATTATTGTGAGTTATTGGTTATTTGTTATCAAAGAAACCTCTCTATGAACAGGTACAAACAAAAATTTGTTCCATAATCATTCACATTATTTTCATGTAAGACCCTTTTCACTAAGGACCGATGATCAGTCAAATTGAAATTGTTTTCACGAAACGAGGATAATATCCGTGGTCAACATGTATTTGAGAAGAGACAACACCGCCTCGGGCAACACTATATCGAAACTGCAACTAATGATACACAAGCATGATGCCAGCGCTATTTCATGAACCGACCTATGAATGACAAACATGTGGACAATACAACTTAAAACAATGGATACGACGGATGGTTAGTACCTCGGTTGGTGCCGATCATCGGTCCTTTGTGAAACAGGCTTTAGGTTTTCAAATTTTCTATATTAATAGAATCCATAAGTTACCTACCTTTCCCATTTTGCAAGTTAAGGCTCGCCGACCTCTGTTTGGTTGGTGCAACTTTTCCTTTTGTTCTCTGGCGAGTCTCTGTAGAATCCTCTTCGTCGGAACTTTCTTTCTTATTTGGCAAAGAACGATTCCTTGTGCCCACTTTAAGTCTAGAAGGCATATTTGGTGGATAAATAAATGCGAACTTTTAAATACCGCGGTAATTCAGTTTTTGTATAAAACAAACAATAAACAAGCATGAATATGACAGTTAAATTATAGTGTCTATTACGCCTGCGCGGTACTTCAAAATCAACACGTGTTGACTTCAGTGGTGGAGATTAAAAATAATGGAAGGGTGCTAGACTACTTACGACACACGTGGAAATATGGTAGGAATTGCTTCACTCAGCAAGCGGGTTTTGTCTTCGGATTTGTAGAGCAGACTACGTTCAAAATGATTTGAACAAACTCTATCGGTTGCTTTAATTTCGCGATCAAACTTCAATTTTTTTATCCATTTGTCCCGTCTCTCTTCGTTTGACGGAAATCTAAAACATTTTTTGGTTTCTACTAAAATAACGTTAAAAGAATATCAAATTAAATTAATCCCAAACCCCCTTAAAACGCACGCCTATGCATTATAATATTTGCATTACAAGAAGCCAAACATTTTGTCTATTAATTTATTGGAATTCGAAGTAAGCTAACCATAAATACAACTACATTGTAACACAATATACAAAAGCCATAAAACATATTTACAGTGAACGAATAGTAATCCTAAACATAAATAACCCATAACCTCTTCAAATCAAGAATTCGTGTTTTACCTGTGGAAAGAAAGTGCCGGTAGTCCCGGTCCCGCGACTCTATTATCGTCTCGATTATGACAACCGGGAACTACGCATTGAAGAACCATGTTAACTTTCAAATTTTCTAGAACACCGCCCCAACTTCGGTTTCAAAAACAAATAATGCTACGGCGCCCGGCGGCTAGGTCGACTGCGCGTCGCAGTTTACCACCAAAACCAAAAACATGGCGGTTGATTTTAATTGTAGATTGTAATTTCCAAATCGGTTTGTCTGAATGTTGAATTCAAAATTACTTTTGTATTATCAAAATTATCAAAGGTGTGATTAGGTACCTACTATTCCTTCCGATATAAAAATTGAAATACTACCTAACCTCTAGTATTGTTTATTAAAATAAATAAACAATCTCTCTACTATAGGTAATATCTTTATTCCTTGGGTAATATCAACTTATTCAGAAAATTGATAGGGACAAAAATAAATCAAACAAATTGCAAATTTTACATAATTTTAATTCCACTAATAACATAAAATACTTTTAGTAGATATCGTCGATATCGACATATAAGATATCTAGATATCTATGGTATTTAATATGTACAGTGGCGTAACATAGTGGATATATCGGTTGTGAACTTGACATAAAAGAATTAGCATTGAACTTATAACTCGGCAGAGCTGGGAAAGTTACTTTGATAATGTAACTAAGTTACTTTCCATAGTTACTTTCCAAAAAGTAACTTAAGTTACTTGAGTAACTAGATACTTAGAAACAAAAGTAACTTAGTTTCAGTTGCTAGTAACTAAGTTACTTTTAAAAAAGTTCTTTTAAAAAGATACTTTCGAGTTGCTTGCTTCGAATTTCAACAAATAATAGGAAACAGCTGAATACTGAATAACCAAAAGTTTTATTTTCATATTATTTCGTTCACAAGCACAACAGTCGCACGTTTACAACTAAAAGGTAAATGGCGAATTGCAATTTTTTTATAATAAGCATCAGCTCACATGAACAAATATCTGCCGATGCGTCACCGGGCGCCACCGTGCAGTTGTCGAGTCGCGAATTCGAAAAATGTACAGATAAGAAATTTTCTGTATATAATTACAACGGCAATGGTAGGGTGCATCGACATCTTACTCATACTCCTACATTACATAATATATCAAAGAGATAAAAAATTGCACTTTACCGCTGCTACCTTTTATCATCTCCTCAATGTTAAATTATAAGTAGGACTATTTTTTCTTATTGACATTATTTAAACGCTTGTGAGATCTACAAGGTATTTTGAGGAATAATTTTATAATAAATAAAAAGTAACTTTTCGGTAGGTAACTAAGTTCTTTTTAGGTAACTTAGTTACCAGAAAGTAACTTAGTACTAAGTAACTAAGTTCCTCTGAACATGGAAAAGTTATAAGTTACTTTTAGAAAGTAACTAAGTTACAAGTTACTTTTAGTGTTATTTCAAAAGTAACTAAGTTACAGTAACTTAGTTACTTGAAAGTAACTTAAATTTTAGTTACTTCCCAGCTCTGTAACTCGGTATCAGAAGTGTGGGTTATATGATAATAATAATTGTGATGGTTATCAAAACGTAGATCTCGTTACCGTCAATGTCAGGTTTACTCTACTACTTCATTAAGGAAAGTTTTGAATAATATTACCATGATCTCGAAATGATACTTAAATAAAAATTTCAAAAAATTCTTTAGCCCATTTTAAAAAACATAGAAGGGCACTATTGTGGGTGCGTTATTTGTCTGTCTGACGAACAATATCATAATCAGCTTTACATAAAATTGTAAAAAAGTGCGGCACGACCAAATGATTATCACGCGGGACAAATTTTACAATTTAATTCACGTCTGCCTTCTACTGTATATTATAATCTGATTGTTGCTTGTGAGATATCAAAAACTGCAATTCTTGTGATAAAGTCAAGCTTTTTTTACATCTACGAAGTAATTTTTTTAAATCAATGGCATTGATGTACAGTGCCACCATGCTCAGAAAAGCCCCGGAAAATATGCGAACTAATTTTGAAATAATTCAAGCTGGCCAATAGAAAGTCTGCAAAACGACGCGATACATTCCGCGCCATAATTATTAATTATTCCGTTTTGACAGTTGACGCTTCACGTTATTTTAGTTTACAATTTTCCTGTTGTATTTGCTTTATTTTACGTTTTCCGTTTCCAGTTTTATACAAACTCGTCTTTTTCAAGACGCATATAGCTTGGATCTACGATCTGATATGGTATGTAATTCCCTTAAAGTGTTTTTAAATTTTGCATCAGAATGTACGGTCTAAATTTCGAGCGCCCTCGGACACGCCCTGTCAGGGACTTTCTGAGCGTGGTGCCACCAAAATTAAGCTCGCAATTAATTAAAAAGACAGTACGGCGCGTTCGGCAATCTTCGGCGCTTAATGTAGGCGAAAAACAATTCGAAGCGGTCACGTGACTTTTGCAGACCTTCGGGAGAAAATTTACCACGGCGCCGTCGTCCGAGTTACCTCCTCGAGGTAAACGGAAAAAGAAAGAGAAAACTTGCCCGCAGGTATCGAAGCCGATTTCGAGCCCGTATCTCTTCGCCGGAACGCGCTATTCAAAAACTCCGGTTTTTCACCTCTCACCCCCCTCCGGGGGGTGGTAGGGCGACCCGCGACCCCTCGTCTCGTAGATCTCGTCGAGATCTACAATCGCGCAATTGTACGTTTTGCTCTAACTCTAACGGTTCGGCCTGTGGAAGGCGTCAAAGTGCGAAAATGCGAAAAACCACCTTTTCGAGAGCGACCCTCCGGGTCGCGCCGTTTCCAAATTCGACTTTTCCCCGGAACGCTACCGCGGCACGATTACGCTCCTTCGCGTCCCCCTCGATCTCCCGAAAACCGCATGGGGAATTTCGGTAACGTTTTCGAGTTACGAATTTTTTTCTAAAATTTTCGATTTTTTCGCTTCTTACGGCAGCTACCCCGTAGGTCGCGAGAGGAATTTTCTTAACCTTACCAAAAGTCGCGCCAACTATCTAAACTCCCCGAACCGGCGCCTCGACTTCCTAACCCGAACCGTATAGCTTCGGCAAATTTTTTTCCGCAACCGCGCACCTCGACGACGATGCTCCCCAGCCGCTCAGGAGAATTTCCCAGTAGCGAAATTCTCGGAATCGATCCGAAATCGTCTCAAAAAGCTCCGATAAAATTTTCATCAAAATCGAATCATTTTAAAAGAAATTAAAAATGAAAATTGAGAACTTGCCTGACTTTACTATTTAAGGATAGCATGTAGAATACGATAATACCTGTTAAATTATTAATTTGTATCAAATGTGACATTTTATCCCTTAAACTGTCACCCCCTTGAAAAAACCGCCATCCAGATCTAACACACACATTGGAAATGTTTCACGGCGTGCAAGCATTGATTATAATGGTGGAGGCATACAGGGTGATTCCTATAGTACCTGCCACCGTTTGGGAGCGTGTAGGTGGTGCGTAGGGGAGTATTTTGATATAGGACACTTGGGGTCGGAAATCTAAAATAAGGGTGCCAGAGCCAAATTTACCTTCTGGAATTTCGCGCCTGTAGGTAGGCAACCCAACCGGCCGGCGGTGCACACGGAGCGATCTCAGGCGGCGATGTGTGGCTGACACTTGATCAGAATTTTGTTTAAACCCACGAAATCCCGTCTGCAACGACGCGTATCAAGTGAATAAACACTATGGCAATAGTATAATAATAGTTGGCTAGATGTAGGAAGTGCATTGAGAACAACGGTGGCCACGTTGAACACTTGTAAACGTTATTGCTTTTGACTGTCGTTTTCCCTCCTTCCCTCCCATGTCGCTTCCTCGCGCTAACTCGCTCTGCATCGCTCCGCGCGAAACGTCGGTCGGTTGGGTTGCCTACATACAGGCGTGAAATTCCAGAAGATAAATTTGGTTCTGGCGCCCTTATTTTAGATTTCCGACCCCAAGTGTCCTATATCAAAATACTCCCCTAGGCACCCCCTATACGCTCCCAAACGGTGGCAGGTACTATAGGAATCACCCTGTATATACTATTTTTTTCACTACTAGCACTTGAAATCCTCTAAATTAACATATTATATTGATAAGAGAGTTAACGGTTGGACAGAATTGTTTGTTTCTTAATTTAACATGTCAATCAAGTACGTGAAGTACAAGTCAAACAGGCCGTATTTTGTTCTGTCATTGAGATTTTTCAAAGAGTAATTTCGTTCGAATTTTTTCAAAATGTGATAATTTTAGGTATGTAATTTCTCTGGAAATTGCGAATGGTGGCAATTATTCGTTTTAGAGAATTTGTCTAAACGTTCATTGAGCGAAATTTCGGGTTGTGTTTTCTAAAAGTGACAGCGTGACAGTTCTCATTATTGACTACTAGTTAATAATAAAAAATTATTAACCACTTTGAACAAATGCCGAGAAAGCCTACTTTACAAGGGGAAAAAAGGTTAATAATCATGTCATCAGACGCTAGTAGTGAAAAAAAGTTCATGTATACAATGTGACTTTGCGTATAGACAATTAATTACGTTATTACGCAATGCAACTCAATAGTAATTTCGATTCCGATTACTATCACTGTTTTGTTGCAATATTATAGACCATCAGGGCCGTTCCTACTAGGGCGATGCGTGAAAATCACACAGGCGGCCGAAGCAAAGTGCGGCTAAAAGTTATAAAGCTTTATAAATGTTAAACAACTGTATGATTATACACTGTGTCAAGATAAGGATGTCTATCATGGGGATCTTAGAAACCATAGAAGATACGACGATCGTCAAATTAGAGATAAGATGCGCAATTAAAGAGTTATTATCATGCTTTAAAGAAAACCGGAAAATTCCGATTACTTCCGAAGATATGTCAGAAAAACCGAAATTTGCCGATATCGATTTTATTTTGTTCTGATGTCATTTGAACAGAGACGAAAAAAGTTTAAAAAAACACACTTCCTCATTGCCACTTTTTGAGCTCAACAAAACATCGTTATGAGATTTTCAATACAACTTTCGTTTCGGAGAAATCATCATCAACTTTATTTTTTTATATGGTCCGTAAAAAAAGTTCATACAGTATTAAGTAGCATTTCTTATTACGAATACAACGATGTACGCTACACAAAAAAAAACAGTTGGAATCTGTTGGTTCCAACAGGATGGCGCACCCACGCACGTCGCCCTAATAGTTGCGAGAATACCTATCGGACATATTTTTCATTTTCCCAGAAATTACCCGATAGGTATTCTCGCACGATTATGCCTTTGTGGGCGAGGGCACTATCCTGTTGAAACAAACAGCTTCCAACTTTGTTTGTTTTTGTTTATTATTAGTTAACTTGATTAATCTATAAATAAGGTTGGAAAAAGAGGCGGTAATTTCATTTTTTCACGCAGGCGGTCAAGTGTCTAGGAACGGCCCTGTTATGGACACTTTTGCTGCATCAATTAGCCAACGGAAGCAGCGCTATGGGCATCGAAAAGAGAAATATAAATTATAATAAGTACTATCTGACCCGATCGTAGGGTACTAAGTTGCTGTACGTAATAAGCTGCAATAAAAAAAATAAAACAAAATGTTACAAGAGCGGAAAAGACCAGCAAATTAGCGTCTAAGTCCTGTAATGGTCGAATATGTTGATTATCTACGAACCGATTTTTTCAAACTACAGTACAGTTCCAGGGTGGAAAATTCATTGGTCATATATGACCGGTTTGTCCGGAAATAACGCAAAAAAAATTTTTAATAGAACCATTTATATTTTTAAGTTTTTGAACACAAAAAAGAACCAGGTTCAGAGGATATACTAGAAGCAATATCACTGAACAATAATTATCTTAAGAAATTAAAAACATTGCCCTTGAAAAGCATGAATTTTGCATTTCTGCTGCTTCTGACTTCTGAGTAAAGTATTAAATTATTTATCATTTTATTCTATAATTAAATTTCAATAAAATAATAATATTACCTTAATTATGATTTTCAACACCGATGTGAAATAGTTATTTGTACAACTAGAGGAAAAAGTGGAACGAGAAAAACACTTTCTTCTCAAGTCTTATACATAATTTTTTTCTGAAAGTAGGTACAATAAAAATTGAAAAATTATCGTATGCAATAATGAAGTTTGACACATAGCAATCTAGATAGGGGTATGTTTCAATTTTAAATGTCATTATTTAGATTAACGCAGCAATTGTTTTTTACTTTCCTCACTAGCGAGGAAAATCACATTTTCTTCACCCTTTTTAGATACGAAAGTGGTTATATCTAAAGTAGTTTCAGAAAATTGTACTTTAATTGCTTAAAACAATTTCTGTGTTTTCCCAAGATATTGTTGGTAGTAGGTATTTCTGAACGTGGTTTTTTATTTTTTTAAGAATAGTATACCGTGTGTCCCAGGGAGAACGCACCATAGAAAAATAGGATTAATGATTAATGTATTTTTTCGCGAAGGATCCACGAGGCCTTTGATATGTATTTGAAGTTAGCGTACAACGTACGTTATGCGCTTGCCTGATGCTAGAAAGAGATTGGAGTGGTACGTTGAACATTAATTTTAAAGTCCTCGTGGATCCTTCGTGAAAAAATACTTTGCCGTTTCTCTATGGAACGTTCTACCTGGAACCTGGGATACACTGTATTATACATATACCAAGGTAGAGAAGTCTAGTATTATTGCATAATAGACTACCGTGGTTTATGTATACAGGGTGGTGACTTGCGTAACGCATCATAGGGATTTCACTGTAAAATTCATAACATGCGATTATTGGCTCCCCAAATTATTTTAAGGCAAAAATGTATTACGGTTTTTTGTAGAAAAAATTTTTTTACGTCAATCAACCGTATTAGTTTTCAATTTTTTGCATAATAAAGACGGAAAATTGGAAAAATAAAACCCCCATCTTTAATCTGTGATGCCATGGAATTTTATAATACAAAAACTACCCCAATATCCGTCATGCCATGGAATGTCTGCTATAAAACAAATCAAATTCTATCAAAAAGTATTATACAGTGTGGAAAGCAATGGGGTATACAAGAGGGAATTTTTTATAAATATTGATTTATGAAAAAAAATTATTCTTCATGATATTTTTTGCTTGCTTTGAAAGTACCAATAACGTTAGTATCAATTATTAGGTATCGGCTTCCAGACACTCATTTAGGTTACAATCATTTATTTCTAAGTCAAATTTTCGTGACTGGTTAGTTTGACTTAGAAATAAATGATTGTAACCTAAATGAGTGTCTGGAAGCCGATACCCAATAATTGATACTAACGTGTAGTAACGTAACGGCAAGTACTCCTTGTGGTGAGTACCAATAACGTTTAAAGAAAGACCAAATTGCTAAAAACGGTTTCCTAATTTAACAATTTACAATAAATGTTCATTAACAATACAGTAACCAAGTCGATCATAAAATCCATTTCGAATTGCCAATAATCGCATGTTATGAATTTTCCATTGAAATCCCCATGATGCGTTACGCAAATCATCACCCTGTATGTTTCTCAGTACAAGTACTTGAAGTCCTCTAACTAAATTAACAGACCATATTGTTAAAACGGTTTGACAGTTTTTTGTTTATTAATTTTATATGTCAATTCATTTCTTGGAAGTAAAAGTCAAGCAGACAGTATTTTGTTTTGTCACTGACACACTTTTAAAGAGCAATTTGGTTTGAATCTTTTCAAAATGTGACAGTTTCAAGTATGTAATTTCTCTGAAAATAAAGGAAGTTAACATTATTCATCTTGAAAAACTAAACTCTAAACGTTTATTGAGCAAAATTTCGGGGGGTGGTCTCTGAAAGTGGCAGCGTGACAGTTCCCATTATTGGCTACTAGTCGATAATGATTACCTTATAAACCACTTTCAAAAGCTGCCGAGAAAGCTTTCGTGATTGATTTATTTTTTATTTATTTTGTTTATTTATTTATTGTCCCTCTTGTTCTGGGCCCCCCACAGGCTTTCGCCCAATTACAGAGTGACCCGCATAATGCTTTAATTAACAATAGCTACATTTATAACAGCCTTGAAATGATTTGAGTTATAACAGTAAAAATATTATTTACCACTCACATATATACAATCTATAACAACACGAACTATTTATTACTTAGGCGTTTTGGAACTGTCTTGAAACGCGATTCGATGTACTTATATAGCAAGCTCGAGTGTTCTCGCGACTCGAAGTCTATCGGGATTTCTGGAATATTTGCTAAAATTTTACTGAAGATCTAGAATGCCTTAGCAAGAATCAATGTTTTAAAATCGCCACATGGATTTATTTCTTTCCTGTACCATGTAAAAAATTATCCTGGAATACTTTGTGAACAATTGTTAAAAGGACGGGAAAGAAGTAAAAATAGTTAGAAACTAAAAGCGACAACGAAACTAATATTGTTATAGGGGAAAAATCCCTCAACAGTAGGTAGGAAATTGGAGGGATCTTTATAAATTTGTTTTTTCATCGGAATCAGTTTTGCTTCTGATTTGTTTGAATTCAAGTACTGTCCAGCACAATGACAACCACGGAAACAAAAATGATCTTTTACTATAGTGCTAAATCGCTGAATTATTTGGGATTGAAACGCTAATAATTTACACTTTAAACGCAATCTGATTTTGTTTTACTGTGACACATTAAATCAAAGATGACTTCTGAATCTGGTTTCTTTATATTGAGATCTAAATGGAATTCGACTTAATTCCACAAAACAAAAAGTCTGAAAAGACTGGTCACAAATTCAGGGATTTCTTTTGATAATACAAATAGACAAAACAATAATTTTACCCAAAATCGTCATAAAACCTTAATTTTCATGCCTACTTTATTTCAAGAAAGTGTTAGTTTCCATGACGGAGGCAGACCAGTTTACTTTTCCTGCCGCCTGTCACTTTACCGGCTGCACCTGTCAGTTTACCGGCCGCACTTGTCACTTTACCTGCCGCACCTGTCACATTGCTAAATGTCTATATTGACTCCTGTCATCATTGAGAGATTGGCATTAATCAAAAGGTCTATATGAAAATTGAAATTTTATGTTATAATACGATTTCGGGTAAAATTTAATACCAAAATCGTCAGTAAAATGACATTACTTGACTCGGAAATTAAAGTACTCGGTCCCAAAGGGGTCTTGTACTTCAATATTTCCTCGCCAATAATGTGTCATTTTCCTGACTTTTATGTAATAGTTATTTACATAATAAGTCATGAAAGTGGTCGTTTACATGACGCGGAGGCTTATTGAAAAGTACGAGGACGCGCATAATTTTCAACAACCTTATGATTTCTCATTTAAAGTTCAAATTTAATAGTAATAGGTCAAAATTGTTTCTTTTTCTATAGCCGTCGATTTAAATTTACAAAAATCATACAACAATTTTATAACTAACCTTATTTCCTATGCGTCTTTTTCGATGCGGAACTCTGGGATTCTTACAGCTGACGTCGTTGACTCAGTGCTCTGGGGTAGTTACCCGGTGAATTCATTTTCATGTACACGACATGAGATTATCTCCAAGAACAGCTTTTGGGAATTTGTGATCGATGTTGAAATACAGGTTTCGGTGTTAATTATCCTGGTCAGTACAAATTTGGATGACAAAAAAAACAAGCATTGACATAAACCCAATTTTAAGGGGCTGTTCTTGAAAGGTGGTTTGGTGTTTAGGAAATCTCTTTAGTAAACTTTTCACACCGAGTGCTTTGAGCTTTTTAGCGGCACCAGAATGAACTTGAATATTATTGGACTTTGCTAACAGTTTTCTTTATCGCAATTTCGTTTTACAGAATTGAAAGTGACTTTATAAAGTTTGTTTATAAATACGAACGGTAAAACGGAAAATAAAACTAATGCCGAATCAAAAAAATTTTTTGCGCATGCGCAATCCGATTACATATATTGATAGGCCAAAACTCAATATCTATAGAATATTGTGTATAACTCTCTCCAAGAAAGATTGCCGGTCACAGCACACCTTGTGTCAATCTATGTTTTTTTTAAGATGCGAGCGACTTCCGGAATAGGATCGTGGCAATGTTGAAAAGACTTTTCGTTCAACATTGGCACGATCGTATCCCGGAAGTCGCTCACATCCTTAGAAAAACACAGATTGTAGACCGGGATCAGGTCTTCAGTGACCGGCAATCTTTCCTGGCGAGAGGTTTAAACAATTTGAAGTTAGTATTAGACGCAAATCTGCGGTTTAAAAATCACATATATTGTACAGTGTGGTTTTTTTAAAATTTTTTGTGAAATTTTTAACCCTCAGCTCAAAATACGAGTACAGTCGCAAGTAAAATGATTAACTTAATCCTTTAATTTCACCACACCGTATAAATACTGAACTGAGCGTAAAGAAATTACTACAAGTGTACAGCCAATAACCAGAGCAAATGTTAATTTTTGGTTTGCAATATCGATACGAGAGCAAACTTCGTTTGCCATTGACGAAGGTAACTTAAAGTAGTTTAAATAGACTGAATAATAGGCCACTTCCTGCCTAGCACAAGTAAACTAAAACCGTTTGAAAGCATCTCCAACAATAAGCCGTATTTTGGCCTGAAGTTCCATTCATAAAATCGAGCCCACCCTCTGGCGCACTTGCAAAGTTAAAGAATGCGACTAAATGAACTCGCAATTTACTACGCTTCTCTTTTCTCTTTTAACGTAGTACGTTTTTACAATATTCTAAAGTAATTTTAGTATAAGGGGCAGGTGTTACGAGCGATGACAAGATGCACACTTTTTACGTTGATTTATTCGTATTGTTTCGCCCCTAAGTTACATGGGAACCGATAATTTTGTCTGTAATTTGTCGATGTGGTCCATCTTTTGCAGGAAATTCTTGAAAGCCTTTGAGTTACTAATTTTACATCGGTATTGTTCCCATTCGTCCGAGTCTTCATCTTCATTGGCCGTCGTACTCGTTTCGTTACAGGGCCGATCGTCAGGGTAACTATATTCGACATCACTTTCGCTTATCGATTTTAAAGTGCTTATCTTTAGAAAAAAAGTTACTAGAAAACCTTCTCTATCAACGCGTAACCTACCTCTCTAAACGGTACTCCTCGACTCACCTCTCTCATTAGCTTCGCAAAATTGCGCGACTCTAAAGAGACTTCGTCACTGGACGACTCGTCCGGTATGCGAAACTTTTCCAACTGCTCATCGGTTAAGTTGCCAGTCTTTAATTTTCCGCTTTTAATCCTTTGTTCCTCCAGAGGACTTTCTGCCTTTGTCAGAATAAAATTCGCACTTTCATTTTCCTTGTCGTTTGACACTTCTTCCTGAAAATTAAAATTTTGTTTCGGAGAGTCCATTCAGATTTTAATTTCTCGAAATCTCGAGAGGAGGGTGTCAGCCAAGTTAGTTTTGGGCGAGTTCTCGGATCATCTTATTCTGTTCGATTTTAAATTTTATGTTGTCGCATCAGTGATGATAAAATATGAAAAGATGACCCTGTCGAAAAGCTGAGTGGAAAATGGCAGCTGGAAGATCAACCCTTCACTCGACACGTTTAACCCTTTCTATTTGGTTTTGGGTATAATTAATTTACCTGACTCTCCTCTTGTATTACAGGTTTGCCTTCCTCAAGCTTCTTTCTCCATTGAGATAGCTGCAACTTGTCCAAGGATTGCTCAAGATTCAACAACCGCATTTGCACCTTCTGTACGTCTTTATGCGACTGATTTAGTTCCTCCAAATCCAATTTCTAAAACCCGATTAAGGTGTAAAACCTTCAAGGTGTCGAAATGGTAGACCTGCTCCTTCGTCGTGGTTTTCGAAGCAATTTCGCGCTCGAGGCGATCTTCAAAGGTGACGATGTGCTCTTTTAACTGTTGGTTTTCTAAGGCTAATGTCCGCGATTTCTTCTGGAATTCGTTCCGTTCGGCTTGGAACCGCTCGACCTCCTTCAGTAAATTCGAAATTGTGACCTGGGTTTCTTCGAGCTTCGCTAAGGTTGTCTTCTTCGATTTGGTGTTAGTCTTAAACTCTTTGGTGGCGGAATCTAGACGCTTTAAAAGGAGAGTTCGTTCAGTGAGCAATTCTTCCAACTGCTGTTTGGCTGCACGATTTTCCTTGTGAGCAAGCATCAGTTGCCTGCACAACTCCCGCTTTTCCCGGGCCATACTTTCTAATTTTCGCGACAGTGAGTTGTGTTCTTTTAAAGAGAGGGCTTGCATCGCGATCATATCATCACGCAGCTTGGAGCACTGCTTCTCCATGTATTTCGACGTCATTTCGCTCTAAAGGGAACCAGTTGAGGCACGTTTTTCAGTTGGTAACACTTACTCTACTGGATCGGACACTTAAATCTGTGAACGTACCGCTTTTCAGAAAAAAATCTTTGTCGCCATCAAGATTTACTGTTGATCGAGAAGCAGCAGTCAGAACTGGAATTTTGCTAACGCTAGATTTTCGATCAGCCTCCTCCACGGTGGAAATCTCTGCACGAGTTTCGCTAAAAAAACATCCTAATTACAGCTCTTCCAGGGGGGTATACATTTACTTATTCTTAGACAGTAGGTACCAGTTCCGAGCTAACTTCAGTCCAATGCATGCCATAATAGTGGTTACAAAGGCAATGGCATTCCAGATGAATAGACACCATCCTATTCCAGACTTTTCTGCGGTAATCTGAATCTCTTCAGCTACACTAACCGATTCAATCACGTCATCTGTCGAAATCGGTGCATCAATCTCCTCGTCATCTAGAAATTTCAATTGTAAAGCGCTCACAATGGGTCAAAGACGTTACCGTTGCTAATACAGTACAACTTGGACAGGGGGTCAACAAAAAAAGTGTCAAACGAACATAATAAAACCCAAAAGACAAAACCGAAGCTAATTAGTTTCTTCCAGTTAACGTACCGCTTGTTTGAAGCCATCCCCCCGAGTCCCTACAACTTAATCTGAATTTGTTGACTTTGACACGAGAATATTACTGTCATCTTTTTTTTTGCGAGCATACAGTCACTTGATGATTACTAGCGCGTGTGACAAAAGCGACAAACCCTCTTGTAAAAGTGAAATAAAGTCAATAATAGACCAATATACTACGCTCGCTGCATTCTTTCCATCTTTAAACGCTTTTAGTACGAGTGACTTTAACCGTAAAATATACCTGGTTTGACGTTTTTGATGGTCAGCTGCCACCTGGCCGTAAATATAGAGTTGTGTAGGTGAGTATAATTCTTATTCAATGAACTGTGATAAAGCAGGAAGTTTTTGTGCCAATTGTATGTCAATGTTAAAGAATGCAAATGGAAAATATCACCAATTAGGTAAATGCAACGCTAACGATTATGAAAATTTGAAAAACTTCATCCCCTTTATGCAGTTTTACAAGAATTATATACAAAAAAAACGGAAGTCGAAGCCCTGCTACCATTCTCAAGTATTGTGTCACTCATGAGTCAAAACAATGGTGCCGAAATGGAAGAAACTAATTTATTAGCTCAATTTTTTCCAACTTTACCTGAGAAATATGACCCATTAATAATTACAGCGTTGCAGAATTTAGGTAAACTAACATTCAGTATAGTCAATCAGAGACTCCTGTTAGAGGAAACTCGATTTTAATGGAATCGCAAAAAGAATGTGGTGTGAAACAGCTTTAAATGGAGTGATCAAGTAATCTAAAAATCCAATATGGCGCCCATTTAACATTAGGAAGTTGGTAAATGTTCCTCAAAAGTGGCCATCTTGAATTTTTTTTACATCAATTCTAAATTAAGCGTATCAAAGACAGTAACTTTTATATAAAACTTTTTTTTATATCTCTTATACTTTCGATGATATAAGACATTCAAGGAAATGACCAATTTTAGTTTTTTTGAATTTACGTCGACCTATGCGACATTTTGAATTTCCATAAGGAAATTTTAAGTAAGCATCCAAAACTGCAAAACATTGCCCATTTAACCAATTATCTATCTTTAATAATAACAAAGTTACCCATGAAATCCCACGCGATCTGGGACACACTGTATATAACATACTGCACTTGAAGGTGCGAACGCACTATAGTTATAATAGAGCAAGTACTGCTGGTAATGTCCGAGATGTTCCGAAATGTTTTGGAGACATTTCTGGGAGAGAGGATAAAGATTTATGAATCAAAGCAGTTGAAGATGAACTCACATCATGGACATCTTCTAGTGAAGCAGAATATGCTGGGTGTGAAGAAGCTATCTGGATAAAGGGAACATTGGACAATTTTGGATATAGCTATAAAACTTAAAATGCGATCATTTATGAGGACAAGAAAGGCATATACATTATACAGGGTGTTTTTTGGGAGCTTTAGTTAAACGCTTCTGGGAAAGTAAACTAGGTACGTTTTTGAAAATTTTTATTTAGGAGTTACTCTGAAGACCGAATCGATGTAAAATATTTTCAAAATGGCCGCACTTCCGGAAACACCGGAAGTAGATAGTAACTTCGTTATTTTAAATGGCAACCCCTATTTTTTATTGCATTTTTGGATTCTACGTGAAATTTCAGTTCTTTTGATACCCACATGTCTATATCTGCCATTTATGGTTTTTAAGTTACTTTGACTTTATGAATAAAATGGCGGATGCAGATGGTACCTTGATAAATGATTACTTGAAAACGGTTGTAGTCTTGGCAACCCATTTTTATCAGTGCATAGAGAATGAATAGAGCTTTCTTTTAGTGTACTTAAAAAAAGTTAAGTTGCGTACAACCGCACCTCCATCATCCAAATTTAAGAAACTTCAAAGTCTATAAACTTAGTTTTTTTAAATGGAATGACCATTGTCTTTGTATCACTTGTGCTTCAACGGTTTGTAGTGCATTTGGGGGTACAACTTTTCCAAAATTCATACAATTTCGTTCCAATGTTCGAAAGAATGTACGGCAAGCATGTGCCGCGATTCTGTCCATTTCACCATAAATAACAATTAAATTCCAAAATAGGTGAAACCACTGCGAGTCATTTTTCGATTTTTGAAAAACTTATGTTAACCTATAACAGTAGGTGACGGATTAGTGTCACTAGAATTGTTTAAATTTCGATTGTTATAAAATCATGGCCGACTAAAAAGAAAATTCGAAAAAAATAGTGTCAATTCAATAAAATGGGAATAAGTCAGCAACTGTTAAAGATAGCTATAGGAACATGTATTGTCAAAATATGCCCATTTCGATTCTTTATCTCATGCAATAGTAAGAAAATGGTCACTCCATTAAAAAAAACTGAGTTTTTAGTCTTTGAAGTTTAATAAATTTGGATCTCCATAGGGGTGGTCGTACGCAACTTAACTTTTTTTAAGTACACTAAAAGAAAGCCCTATTCATTCTCTATGCACTGATAATTTCTTAAAGTCAAAATAACTTCAAAACGATAAATGGCAGATATCGACATGTGGGTATCAAAAGAACTGAAATTTCACGGAGAATCCAAAAATCCAATAAAAAATAAGGGCTCCTATTTAAAATAACGAAGTTACTTCGGTGTTTCCGGAAGTGCGGTCATTTTGAAAATATTTTACATCGATTCGGCCTTCAGAGTAAATCCTAAGTACAACTTTTCAAAAACCTACCTATTTTACTTTCCCAGAAACGTGTAACTAAAGCTCCCAAAAAAACACCCTGTATAATAAACTTCATTTCATAAGGGATTACATAGAGAAA
Source organism: Photinus pyralis (assembly GCF_008802855.1). Classification (NCBI taxonomy): domain Eukaryota; kingdom Metazoa; phylum Arthropoda; class Insecta; order Coleoptera; family Lampyridae; genus Photinus; species Photinus pyralis. The sequence continues at coordinate 30,954,612 of NW_022170738.1, read as the reverse complement.
GGGATTATTATTATCAAAGTAGAGCCAATATCAACGAAAGAGCAAATAGCGGATATATTGACCAAGTCTTTGGATGTAGCTCAGTTTGAGAAGTTATTTCCAAGATTGGATTAGTCGGTTGAGAAGATCAGAGCAATCGTTTTTACCACCCCCACGTTAGTAAGGGATTGGGGTAAAAAATGACCCCCCTCCTCCCTTTTTTAAGGGAAATACGTTTTGATACACCAGGAATCCGAATCAAACAAAATTTCGATGATTTCGATCTGTCGGTCCGTCTGTACTCTTATTTCTGACTAAACGGCTTAATCAAGTTTTAAAACTTTAAACCTTAAAAAGTTGATTTTTCAAATGAAACCTGCTTTATTTTTTGGCACTTTCAAATGTGGAAAAATATTCTACATCTATACCTCTTTGTAATGATTTTCGTTTTATTTCAGATTTTCTAAAATTGTGACCGTTGTGCATAATTTTCTTAGGAGGCCTTGAAATAAAACGCGCTATCAGATCTGTCAACAAATATTTTATGGTTATAATTGTTATCATTCGTTATTCATGGTAGTTTATATCACTAAGTATTAAAAAATCCTATTTACTTTAATGAATACAAATTTAAATAAAGATGAAATCACAAACAGAAGCAGGCCATGATAACAAATGAGAAAATAAAAAACAATTGTGAATTGAGGTGTTGTTCTACGTGGCTTCCATTTTTTTCAAAGATAATGGCTTCATCTTATTAACTCGCATTGATAGTCGCCTCTCGAATTCCTACTCCATTTCATCAAAAGCTCTTCTCGCCCTAACTTGCAGTTCTTCACGAGAAACGACTGGCGTAACTTTGTTTTTTATAAAACCCCACACATAAAAGTCCGGTGGCGTTATATCTGGAGATCTAGAAGACCAATAGCGCGGATCTGTAGGCCTAATCTTCAAAAATGTTCAAGTTGAAACCAGTAGCTTTTCCCAGATAATGTTTCCAATGACGGTAAATTATGCATATAACGGTCACAATTTGAGAAAATCTTAAATAAAACGAAAACCATAACAAATAGGTATAGGGCATGTATAATAATAGATCGATGTAGAATTTTTCCCACATTTGAAAGTGCAAAAAAATAAAGCAGGTGTCATTTGAAAAAATCAACTTTTTAAGGTTCATAGTTATTAAACTTGACCATTAATTTCAAAACACCCTGTAGAGGGTTCGATCAAAATTTAAATCATTCGCATGTAGCATCACGTCAGTATTGTTGATTTGGGAAGACTTTTTGAAATTCAAGTCAACGAAGCCATACGTACATACAGGACGCTAAAGAAAAGCAGTCAAACGTCAAAAATCTTGAATAACTTGAAAATCTTTGATGCTAGGTATAGGGAAATGAGGAATCAAACGACGTATATTTTCATGTAGATTTCAAAAAGACAATGAAATATAGGGTGTTATATTTAAAATAAGAAAGTACAACCGGAAGTGAGACGATCATGATAACATTATAGATAGATTATGAAGAACTATGTTGGTATGCAAATTTACAGATTTAAAATTAATGGGAGCCTAAACACTTTTAGGTAACGGTTTGCGTGAAACAGCCATCCCTGGACAAGACGTCTGTGTCCCTACAACATTGGTCACTGATGAATTAGAGTTACCCATACCCGTTTTAACAAACATTAGGAAAATCGGATCTCAAAGCCTTCCCCATACATTTATGTAATAAAATAAATGTATGGGGTAGGCTTTGAGATCCGATTGTCTTAATCTTTGATATAACTCAACCCCATTTAGAGGAACGATGGATCATGTTCAAAAATTAACAATTTTTAATAAAAAATACACATAGGTAAATACCGCTTTTAATTGCAGATCTATATTTCAACAAACACCCTAAATCACAAAGTGGTAAATTTATAAGATTGTGATTATTAATTAATCTTCGTAATACAACACGTTTATACAGGGTGGTGCCTAGCGCAACGCAGCATAGGGATTTCAATGGTAATTGCTTTATAGTCAATTACTAGCTCCCCTAATTATTTTAGAGCAAAAGTCTAAATAAGTTTTTTTAGAGAAAAAAATACTGCATCTGTTCATACTTTTAGTTATAATTTTCCATTTTTCAAAACCGTAGAAATCGACAAAATAAAAAATTACATTTTTATAAATCAGTGATGCTTTGGAATCTTTTAACAAACTACAAGCGCATCGCATGTAAGTTATCGTTGTTTGACGTCGAACGATTTTCATATTTAATTCTGTTACAACTATCCGATGCAAGAAAAAGCGGCAATTGGGTAATGTTTTTTTAGAGAATGTATGCTGCATCTGCATCAGATATTATTTGTTTATCAGAGAGAATCAGAGTACCTACATAATCGAAGAAAAAAAAACTGATTTGAAGCAGATTTGTTCCTAAACTTATATTCGGATTTTCCGTTACTGCAGCCAAAACGTTGAATGTATTGTCGTTTTCCTGATGGTTTTGACGGACATTTTGAACGTTATTGCACTTGCAGTTCTTTAACTAATTTATAAACAAGTATAAATTTAATATACGTCAAAGGCAAATAATGAAACGTGATCGCTGTTTTTTTTAGGTAATTCCAAGGCATATTTGATTTATTGTAAAATGAACCTTTTTATTTTGTCGATTTCTACGGTTTTGAAAAACGGAAAATTATGAGTAATAGCATGAACAGATTCAGTATTTTTTTCTCTAAAAAAACTTATTTAGACTTTTGCTCTAAAATAATTAGGGGAGCTAGTAATTGACTATAAAGAAATTACCATTGAAATCCCTATGCTGCGTCGCGCTAGACACCACCCGGTATATGTTCGTTGGTCGGAATACGGATGTAGGTACACGATAATCGAATTGGTACTTATGTAAACGGATGTTATATTTAGTGAATATCGCTGAAAGCTTTTTATTTTTTCGCAGATGGATACGAGGAAAAGGAACTTTCATATTTTATATACAGTACATCCAACGGTCTGCTCCTGACGGAGGAGAAGTAGGTACGTAATACAGTAA
>NW_022170738.1:30912439-30949361 GCF_008802855.1 Photinus pyralis | reverse complement strand
AAGGATAGGTACAAGCCAAAGAAATGTTCTGCATTTACAGAAAGCGACCTAAGAGGATCTTTTATTTCAGCCCCAGATGACAGTTTCAAAAGTCATACTTGAAGTATCGTTACTTAGCAACTTTAAAGCACGTGTGTTTTAAAGGCCTTTTTTCGCACGCATTTGAGTGTTTAAAACGGAGATTGTGATTCAGGTATAATAAAATAGTTATTTATATAACAAGAGCGCGAAGTTCAATTTCGCGCATTGAGACTGAAGGTATTTTGACGAGGCGAAGCCGAGTTAAAATATCAGTCAAATGCGCGAAATAACTTCGCGCTAGCGTTATATACAATATTTTTTCTACAACTGAACCGATTGTTAATTAAATTTGCTGTTTAAGTTCAACTTTGTCACGTGCGCGAAATACTTTTTTTCTATTTCGGTGTCACAATGACGATTTTGTACAACTGTTTTCGGCCGAAAACAGTTGTACAAAGACAGTGATTATAGTCGTTTTTTTTTGGTAACTCATCTCTTAAGTTGGCAGTTACTAGTTAGTACAAGTAGGTACTTCGTTGGGTACTTCCATGTTTGAACTTCAAAATGTCAGTCTTACTACGCTGCCAACCTAAAACTTAACGGCATAAAAAGTGTTCCCAACATAAAACATGTTAGTTCTAATGTTCCCTATAGTTTCTGATAATGATTTTTTTAATTAAATTAAAGCACCGAAATAGAAAAAATAGTATGAAAAACGCGTGTTACAATGCTTTATTGTAATACTCCTATCTTGCGGACACTCGTGGCTACGCTTCGCGTCGCCACTCGTGCCACAAGATAGTCGTATTACAATAGGTCGCATTGTAACACTTGTCTTTCAATATACTATTGTGTACTCCGTGGACGAAATCAACGTGTTTGGTCATTCTTTAAGAGATAAAGTGTTACTTTTTCTCTCGGAGGGAGAAAAACGCGTCGCGGGACAAAAACACACTGAAATGTCAAACACATTTTAATGATTAATGATTACCTTTATACCATGGTGGTATAATCAGCCTAGGATTAAGGACGGGGGGCTTTGGGAGGGGCTACATACAGTCCAAGACCCCACGCCCTAAGGGCCCCAGTCTAAGGATGTACTTTTATGATCTAATATACAGATTTTGTCTTTCTTTTTTTTAAAGCGGTTTTCTAGTATGTTAAAATATATTAATGTCTGTTTTTGCTATTCTGAAAAATCTGTAGGTATTGGTATCCGATAGGCTTAACCTTTACTTTAGTAGTAGTATACAGGGTGCCCATTATGTATGGAATATAGTATATATCTCGGTAAATATCGAATGACATAAATTGATGAAATCCCTTGATTTTAAACATCTCATTGAATAATTTTCTATTGTTAAATCCAGAAAAAAAGCTGTATAAAAAACAAAAAAAATGACATTCATTTGTAGAAGTGCTTTATATTATCGAAAATTGTCTGCAACAAAAATTAATATCAGGCTAAATTTGGCCTACAGAAAACTTAATCCGGTCCTGCATATTGCTTTTCTTCGGGCACGATCCCCACTTGTTTGGCTGCCAAATTCCACTTCCGTTTGAAATCCTACAGTTCAATTACAGTCCCACCCTTTTTAGCGCATTTCCACGAAAATAAAAAATGCGCTATTGTGACCACTTTGTCCGTCCGTCTATCCGTCCGTCTGTCCGTCCGTCCGTCTATCTGGACGCTACTATAGTTCTTTATCTTAAGAGCTATTGTTCTACTTTTTTCGCCAACTGGTTCGAATTTTTTACATGTTCGACAATTTTACACTTTTGCCGTTTATTGACGCGTTTATAATTTTGTATTTCTGTCTGTCGTCTGTCTGTTGGTCTGTCGGCCTGTTCCTTTGTCCCTCTATCTGTCCGTGTGAACGATAACTTTGTTTAGAAATGTCCGATTCCTTTCAAATTTGGTACACATATCTTATTAAAAGTAAAATCGATGCTTCGTTTTGCGCATGCGCAATCCAATTTTTTAAATCGTTAAAGTATTGCTTTTTGTATTTAGGCACCTCGAATAAAAGTAAAACTAATGTCCATTAGAAAATTGTGTTTGAGCATGCGGAATCTATTTTTTTTAATTGGTAGGATATCTAAATTAATGAAATTTGGTATGTAGGCACCTCAAGTAAAAGTAAAATTAATGCTGAATCGAAAAATTTGTTTTGCGCATGCGCAATCCAATTTTTAGCGCATTTCCACAAAAATTATAAAAAACGCGCTATTGTGGCCACTTTGTCCGTCCGTCTGTCCATCCGACTGTCCGTCCGTCCGTCCAGTCGCTACTAATTCTTTATCTTAAGAGCTATTGTTCCACTTTTTTCGCTATTTGGTTCGTTATGGCGTCGAGGCTTGCAGGAACTCTGTCTGTGTCGCTTAAGAAAAAAGTTACAATAAAAAATCTGTGTTTTTCATATAGCATAATTTTACACTTTTGCCGTTTATTAACGATCCTCGAGAACGTTTATGTTGTATTGCTGTCTGCCCGTCTGTTTGTTCGTCTGTCTCTCCGTCCGTCTGTCTGTCCGTGTGCAGTTGTGCGTTGTCCACGATAACTGTTGTATTTGCGCAATCCAATTTTCCTTTGTTAAGATATTTAAACGAAATTTTGTATGTAGGCACCTCGAATAAAGATAAAACTAATGCCGAATCAAATAAATTTGTTTTGCGCATACGCAATTCGATCCGACTAAAAACACATTCGTTGTTTGTGAACCAATTTTTCTAAAATTTTAGGGTAGGATTCTTTTTAGAAATTGAAATAGCAAGCCAAAAATGGATTGCACATAACTAGGCACATAATATGCAACTCTAACTTTCTTATTTGTGGTCGAGTTTTTGCGAAATTTTAATAGAAGTTGCACCTTATACAAATGGGAAATGAATGCGTGGAAATGCGCTTTTTGTAAATTGTTTACGATTACTTTTTTAACTTGTTCTTCATTATGCGCTTTACACTTGACCAGTATTTCTCAAATCGCCTTAGTTCTGGAGTATTAGCCGGATACATCTTCTTGAGAACCACTGTAACTCCATTTTCGCGGTACCGCGGTTTGGTGTAATTGGAGTGCTTACCAAGCAGATTGTCAGAAAAGGAAATTTTTGGGGAAATTCGACTTCGTCTTAAATTTTCACATTCCGAGGCACTCTTCCGGACATGAAATAGCTGCCCAAGAATTTGATTGAAAATTACCATCAGGCAGTACGTTTCGTCGTCCATAATAACCACAAAATCGTACTTTGTTAACAAATTTTCGTACAGTTTCCTCGAGCGCTTCTTTAGCTCCAAATTCTGCTTTGCATTCCGGTCTGCCACAATCTTGGTCTTAAAACTTCTTATTCACTTTTTAGGCCACTTCCCTTGACGCCGGATTACCAAACAGCCCTATGTAAAAACAGGTAGGTAAAATATAAAATATAGTGTTTGACGAACACTGACTTAAAGGTCATAACAAAGCAAAGCAAAATATTAATATTGATCAAGGAGGTAATGTTTCAAATGAACCGGAATCTCCAAAACAGACAAGAAAAGAATTGTAATCTACATTTCAAAAAGTGATGTGGATCCAAACAGTGGTGTATCTGGATTTACTCCAGAGGAGTTTCCTGTAGTAAAAGTTTGTGGGGAAAAAGAAAGATTCTTTTCGACTTTACGTAATGCTAATCACTGCAATGATGGACAATGGTTGCAATGGAACGTATTATACAAGGGCATGCAAATACAATGCGTTTTTTTTGTGAATAGAGCCGACATTATTTAGATGGTACCTACTCCCAGACTAGTTTGGAGGCGCAGGTACCTACGAACTACTAACGCCTTCAGTACAGATTGACTGGCTGTGAGAATATGTATTCTTACTCCCTTCTTACCCATGTCTAGGTTTATGAGGGCACTGAGGTTGATGGTTCCAAGGGAATTAATGGCCCTAACGGGCTGGAATATTTCAAGTTCATAGATAGTCGCAAATAATTGCAAATGCAAAAATGCAGACTTTTGCCCCCACCTGCCTTAATCATATCGAAAGACAAGTCAAAAAATATAATCACCACACTATCATACAAAACTGCTGCGAAAATAAAAAATTTGTTTTCCTGAAGAGCCCTTCTGTAAAAGCTCGCCATTTTGTACAACTAGGTATCAGTTCAAGATGGCAATGCTCCTGTCAAAGTACAGAACCCATTTCAATAGGGCTTTTTATTTCACCCGAAAATTAATGGGCATTTTCTACAAAGACAAATCAAGAAAGTATAATTACGAGCGCCTACAACGCTGCAGCCCGCCATGATCAATTATTTACTTAGAAAGGGGCTATAATAACCTTGTACAAGCTGCTTTTATTCGTTAATTACATTACGAAATGTTATTAATATTTTGTTGGCGTATTACACGTTGAAAGTTAGTAGACTTCGCGACTTCAGTCGCTGCGGTACGATTTCTACTTTCAAAAATTGAGCAAATACCTTGCATTAAACCAATTTAAGTTACTTACCTACCAGGTAAATATTTCCGCTTTTTATTTTTCTACCATGTCATTCAACCAATAATTTCTATTTACTTCCTACACCAACATACCAGGCATGGCGACATTACAACTTCGTGGTGCAATAAAATAGATCACCGATTTCAATATTTTAAATGTCGCATAAAAAGGACACTTACTAAACCTGATTGTCAAGGCAAATTAATATTACCTAGATTAACATAAATATAAATTAATCTTGAGTGAATGTTAACGGCATACTTGCATTAATTTTTGCACGCTAGGTACATATTGGTACCTACATTTTTGTCTTTTTCAAATATAATTCCAAATGTCCCGTAGTCATTATTCTTACCTGTATACAGGTACTCATAATAGTCATAATGGTCCATTATCGGCGTTATGCAAATCGATCTTTATAAAAGTTTGTGTATATACATACATTTACTGTACAGAACAAAAAAATTATTGTCCCATAATGTCCATTTTTTATTAACCAGATTTTGCACTTATTATTTTTGTTTAATGGAACATTCTGTATATCTTTTATTATTGAATATGCAACAAAACGATAAAAATACTAGTAACAAATTTTCTGCTCAGAACAAATTCAAAATAACACTTAGTGCGAACGGCGAACAAATTGACCAGTTAGCAGATTTCATTGTTCATCATAGACAATAAATTCTTGGTTCTTTTCAATATTAACATATGCCAAATTTAAAAAAAAAAACATTGATTTGAAGACCAGTACCAGAAGTACCTACTATTGGTTGCCATATTGCACTCTAATTCGTCATAAATTTACGTTAAAATTATTACAATTTTTGACCAGAACAGAAAAGCACTTCTAAGTTGTACCTTTGGAGGTCAACGATTTAGTAAATAGATTATTAATTAAGTGGACGATATACGGCAATAATCAAATTACGTGAGAGATGAAGTTTATTAGCGAGTAATTGAAATTTTTCAAGATTACGTGTAGACACGTAGAGATAAAGACCTCTGAATACAAACAATAATACAACATCGGAGTTTAATCGATTTCATAGTGATCTAGCTGCGTCAGAATTATCCACATCAGATGTTATCTATAGATATTTCGTTAATTACTAAGTTCATAGGTTGCTGCCAATGTCCTCATTACAACAAAACAAGCTAGATACTGAGTGTTTTTCTGTGCAAGTATTCGTACCCCTGGATAGTTTTGGTTCATTCCAAAGGGGAATCTCCAAAATCCCACTTATATCTAGAAGTGCTCATACGCCTAGAAACTGAAAAGAGGTGCGACTATATCCATTCCTTGTTTGGGTAGGTATCCACTAAAATCCATTTAGCATTGGTGATTTTGACTTCCATGTCTGGTTACTTCAGTTCATCAGTAATTCATAAATTGTAATAAAGTTCTATGATTTATGTTCAATTCCACAACAAATAATTTTTAAACTGAGTGGTCATTGCCAGAGAACGTAATGGGGACGACCGAGACGATTTTAGGGATGTTTCGGTTGGAATTGTTCAAATATTGTAATTAACAACAAAGCTACACGTATCTTCCCTTAATAAATTGTAATAAAGTTCTATGATTTATGTTCAATTCCACCAGAAATAATTTTTAAACTGAGTGGCCATTGCCAGAGAACGTAATAGGGACGACCGAGACGATTTTAGGGATGTTTCGGTTGGAATTGTTCAAATATTGTGATTAACAACAAAGCTACACGTAGCATCCCTTAATAAATTGTAATAAAGTTCTATGATTTATGTTCAATTCCACCAGAAATAATTTTTAAACTGAGTGACCATTGCCAGAGAACGTAATAGGGACGACCGAGACGATTTTAGGGATGTTTCGGTTGGAATTGTTTAAATATTGTGATTAACAACAAAGCTACACGTATCATCCCTTAATAAATTGTAATAAAGTTCTATGATTTATGTTCAATTCCACCAGAAATAATTTTTAAACTGAGTGGCCATTGCCAGAGAACGTAATGGGGACGACCGAGACGATTTTAGGGATGTTTCGGTTGGAATTGTTCAAATATTGTGATTAACAACAAAGCTACACGTATCATCCCTTAATAAATTGTAATAAAGTTCTATGATTTATGTTCAATTCCACCAGAAATAATTTTTAAACTGAGTGGCCCTTGCCAGAGAACGTAATGGGGACGACCGAGACGATTTTAGGGATGTTTCGGTTGGAATTGTTCAAATATTGTGATTAACAACAAAGCTACACGTATCATCCCTTAATAAATTGTAATAAAGTTCTATGATTTATGCTCAATTCCACCAGAAATAATTTTTAAACTGAGTGGTCATTGCCAGAGAACGTAATGGGGACGACCGAGACGATTTTAGGGATGTTTCGGTTGGAATTGTTCAAATATTGTGATTAACAACAAAGCTACACGTATCATCCCTTAATAAATTGTAATAAAGTTCTATGATTTATGTTCAATTCCACCAGAAATAATTTTTAAACTGAGTGGCCATTGCCAGAGAACGTAATGGGGACGACCGAGACGATTTTAGGGATGTTTCGGTTGGAATTGTTCAAATATTGTGATTAACAACAAAGCTACACGTAGCATCCCTTAATAAATTGTAATAAAGTTCTATGATTTATGTTCAATTCCACCAGAAACAATTTTTAAACTGAGTGGCCATTGCCAGAGAACGTAATGGGGACGAGCGAGAAGATTTTAGGGATGTTTCGGTTGGAATTGTTCAAATATGTGATTAACAACAAAGCTACACGTATCATCCCTTTATAAATTGTAATAAAGTTCTATGATTTATGTTCAATTCCACCAGATATAATTTTTAAACTGAGTGGTCCTTGCCAGAGAACGTAATGGGGACGACCGAGACGATTTTAGGGATGTTTCGGTTGGAATTGTTCAAATATTGTGATTAACAACAAAGCTACACGTATCATCCCTTAATAAATTGTAATAAAGTTCTAGGATTTATGTTCAATTCCACAACAAATAATTTTTAAACTGAGTGGTCATTGCCAGAGAACGTAATGGGGACGACCGAGACGATTTTAGGGATGTTTCGGTTGGAATTGTTCAAATATTATGATTAACAACAAAGCTACACGTATCATCCCTTAATAAATTGTAATAAAGTTCTATGATTTATGCTCAATTCCACCACAAATAATTTTTAAACTGAGTGGTCATTGCCAGAGAACGTAGTGGGGACGACCGAGACGATTTTAGGGATGTTTCGGTTGGAATTGTTCAAATATTGTGATTAACAACAAAGCTACACGTATCATCCCTTAATAAATTGTAATAAAGTTCTATGATTTATGCTCAATTCCACCAGAAATAATTTTTAAACTGAGTGGCCATTGCCAGAGAACGTAATAGGGACGACCGAGACGATTTTAGGGATGTTTCGGTTGGAATTGTTCAAATATTGTGATTAACAACAAAGCTACACGTATCATCCCTTAATAAATTGTAATAAAGTTCTATGATTTATGTTCAATTCCACCAGAAATAATTTCTAAGCTTAGTGACCATTGCCAGAGAACGTAATGGGGACGACCGAGACGATTTTAGGGATGTTTCGGTTGGAATTGTTCAAATATTGTGATTAACAACAAAGCTACACGTAGCATCCCTTAATAAATTGTAATAAAGTTCTAGGATTTATGTTCAATTCCACAACAAATAATTTTTAAACTGAGTGGTCATTGCCAGAGAACGTAATGGGGACGACCCTGTGGACGACCGAGACGATTTTAGGGATGTTTCGGTTGGAATTGTTCAAATATTGTGATTAACAACAAAGCTACACGTATCATTCCTTAATAAATTGTAATAAAGTTCTATGATTTATGTTCAATTCCACAACAAATAATTTTTAAACTGAGTAGTCCTTTCCAGAGAACGTAATGGGGACGACCGAGACGATTTTAGGGATGTTTCGGTTGTTGGAATTGTTCAAATATTGTGATTAATAACAAATCTACACGTATCATCCCTTAATAAATTGTAATAAAGTTCTATGATTTATGCTCAATTCCACCAGAAATAATTTTCAAACTTAGTGACCGTTGGCAGAGAAGGTATTAGGGACGACCGAGACGATTTTAGGGATGTTTCGGTTGGAATTGTTCAAATATTGTGATTAATAACAAATCTACACGTATCATCCCTTAATAAATTGTAATAAAGTTCTATGATTTATGTTCAATTCCACCAGAAATAATTTTCAAACTTAGTGACCGTTGCCAGAGAAGGTATTAGGGACGACCGAGACGATTTTAGGGATGTTTCGGTAGGAATTGTTCACATATTGTGATTAATAACAAATCTACACGTATCATCCCTTAATAAATTGAAATAAATTGCTAGGATTTATGTTCCATTCCACCAGAAATAATTTTTAAACTGAGTGGCCATTGCCAGAGAACGTAATGGGGACGACCGAGACGATTTTAGGGATGTTTCGGTTGGGATTGATTAAATATTTTGATTATTAATAAATCTACATGTACCATCCCTTAATAAATTATCTTAAAATTCTATGATTTATGCTCAATACCACCAGAAATAATTTTCAAACTTAGTGACCGCTGCCAGAGAAGGTATTAGGGACGGCCGAGACGATTTTAGGGATGTTTCGGTTGGAATTGTTCAAATATTGTGATTAATAACAAATCTACACGTATCATCCCTTAATAAATTGTAATAAAGTTCTATGATTTATGCTCAATTCCACCAGAAATAATTTTCAAACGTTGCTGGAGAAGGTAATAGATACGACCGACACGATTTTAGGGATGTTTCGGTTGGAATTGTTCAAATGCTGTGCTTAATAACAAATCTACACGTACCATCCCTTAATAATTTGTAATAAAGTTCTTTGATTTATGTTCAATTCCACCAGAAATAATTTTCACACTTAGTGACCGTTGGCAGAGATGGTATTAGGGACAACCGAGACGATTTTAGGGATGTTTCGGTTGGAATTGTTCAAATATTGTGATTAACAACAAAGCTACACGTATCATCCCTTAATAAATTGTAATAAAGTTCTATGATTTATGCTCAATTCCACCACAAATAATTTTTAAACTGAGTGGTCGTTGCCAGAGAACGTAATGGGGACGACCGAGACGATTTTAGGGATGTTTCGGTTGGAATTGTTCAAATATTGTGATTAACAACAAAGCTACACGTATCATCCCTTAATAAATTGTAATAAAGTTCTATGATTTATGCTCAATTCCACCACAAATAATTTTTAAACTGAGTGGTCCTTGCCAGAGAACGTAATGGGGATGTGGACGATCGAGACGATTTTAGGGATGTTTCGGTCGTAAAAATAAATAGTTGAACTTGAACCAGTTACGAATTTTTTTGATAATGAAGTAAAACTCATTTCTAAGTATATTTTCAAGTATCATCTCCAAACGTCACAATCTTCATAGATTTGGTGCGTAGAATTACAAGCTGACCAATTCGATGCACATTATTGATTCAAAAATTTTACTTGCTACTGAACTACACAAGTAGGACATTCACAGACTATGCTTATGCACAATCAAGAAACTAGAGACAGTGATTAATAAACACACTTGATATAGTCGGTTACCAACTGAGAGGAACATACACAATTCAAAAAATACTCTTGACAATGAGTAAAATGCGCTGTGGTGCAATGCACTCGCTTGCTGTACCCACCAAGATCTAATCTTTAACTACTGAGATACTTGTGCATGATCCGAATTGATTTGAAGTAGACAATGTAAGAACCACTTTCAGAAATACTGACGCACTCCTCTCAGTCGTTATTCCAACACTCAGTCAAAGAGAATGTTGGCCATTTTTTGGAAAGCAAGAAATGTAAAACAATGTAATTTTTCTAAGTACGGTCCTCTGTTTTAGAAGTACTTATCACCACTTATCTCTCAAGATTATATGACTGATAAATGGGCAAAGTTGTACCTAATGATTTCTGAACATCAATCTATAGTATCTGTCAGTTGCCTTCAGATGGCTTGCATTGAAATAGTGAGTTTATAACAAATTACGGTTTTATTCCATCGTTTTTTATTACTCTATCAAATTGTTTTTCATTTTCGGCTCGTGCTTTCAGTATTTATGTAAGTACAGGCGTAATTACAATTTTATCGTTTTAACTGTGCTCTCTATTCATGCTATACTATAAATAGGTCCTGAATCAATGTATTTTCAGATAAATTCTTTCCGTAACAAAATGCTGTCACCCGTAGTGATATTTACCATCTTGTTAATATGTAGCTGTATGATAAATGCTCAAAAATTCACAGTGAAGACTCAGAATGAAGAAGAAACAATTATAATGGATACAATAACCTACAGCAATTTTACAGTCGAGGGTAACTTCTCACTAAACCCCTCGCCCTTGTACTTATTTATTCACAGTAAAGACAACAAACTAGCAGAGCCCCAGAATGCTTTCATTGTACTCAAAAATGAAGCTACTACCAACGGTATTTGGAAATCCAAGGGAAGTTTTGGAGTATCGGGCGTTTTTCTAGGTAAATTATAAAACAAAAAGTCTCTAGCTCTAGCTGATGTCCATAGGAAAAACGACGGTTTTATTAAACCTACAAAACAGCAACTCTGAAATTCTGGCAAGTGGTGAGATGGCAGTAAAGGTGGTTAGACCCAAGCGCGTCATCGACACGGTTTTTACATCGACAGTGGCCACCTTAGTTTCCATAATTTATATTAACTTCGGCTGCGCGTTGAACTGGAAGGAAGTGTACTCCTCCGTGAAAAAGCCGATAGGTCCAGCTATTGGATTCGTTGGACAGTTTGTCTTTATGCCACTGGTAGGTGTACTATAGCTGATTCGCTGTAGCGAACACTTTATTTTTAGATCAGCTTCGGTTTAGGGAGATTAGTATTTCCAAACGATCCCCAAATGCAGCTGGGATTATTTTTCACTGGCATCTCCCCAGGTGGTGGTGCGTCCAATGTTTGGGTCGCCATTTTAAATGGAAACATTCATCAATCGATTACTATGACAACGATTAACACGTTTTGTGCGTTTGGAATGATGCCTTTGTGGTTGTTTACTCTGGGAGCGATTATTTTTGAAGAAGCAAAACTGGAAGTGCCTTATCGCCAAATATCGACATACGCAGTAGCCTTAGTGGTGCCTTTACTTATCGGATATCTTCTCCAGAGGTTTTGCAAGAGAGTGTCGAATTTTTTTGTTAGAATACTGAAAGCGTTCTCCGGTCTCCTTATACTATTCATAGTTATATTTGCAATAGTCTCCAATTTATATTTGTTTAAAATATTTTCGTGGCAGGTAAGATGGCCTGCAGAAATGTATCCAAATAATTAGCTGTTCTTGTAGATTATAGTTGGAGGTATGGGATTGCCATGGTTAGGTTATATACTTGCGTATGTACTTGCCAAATTGTTTAAACAATCCAAGGAACTTTGCCTTACGATAGCTGTCGAAACTGGAGTGCAAAATACTGGGATAGCAATATTTTTGCTTCGGTTCGCCTTGCCGCAACCCGAAGCAGACATAACTACAGGTTTGCAAATTGGTATATTGACATTTAAAATATACTCATTGTTTTTAGTTGTTCCTGTGTATGTTGCAATGATGACACCAGTGCCCCTAATGTGTCTCGTCCTGTATCAAAGAATCACCGCAAGGTAAATTAGAGATGGCTTTTATTAATTAAACTATAAGTAACAATTTTAGGTGCTGTGCAAGTGCTGAGAAAACTGCTTTACTCGATAAGGACCAACCCGTAACAGAACAAGTTTCAAATGACAACCTTTTTACTCTATCTGACAAGGATGCCGTATAGTAATGGCGTATTTAGATTGGAACGTAGTTTAATATTTATAAAGTTGATCTGTGATGCGATAGTATAGATGACATTGCAAGAATCCAAGATATCAATTGAAGGATTTTTGTACCTTTACTCATGAGTAATCTTTTGGAAGTTCCTATGTTCATTATTTATACAATTAGATTGGTACATATGTTTGCAGAGTCAAAACCATGTTCTAACAATAAAAAATTAAAAACCCAAAACCGCACCAAAGCAATGGCGCGCATTATAACAGCACCTCACCTTTTGCGTATCGTGGATATGGTTCGGCCCCCAATTTTTTAAACATTTTGCTTCATGTTTAGAACCCATTAAAAAAGTATTTACGACGGCATGACTAGACTAGCTCATTAAAACGGTGTATTCAATTTAAAAGAAATAAAGCAGCGTTCTCAAATTGCTTAGCGAAGACTTGCGCAGAACTTGATCTTCTTCAAAAATATAAAATGAATTGCTCCTATCACTACTATTACATTTTCCACAGAAAGGCATGGTTTAACACTGCCAGAGAGTACACAGTACTTTAAATGTGCAGATCGGGAAAATTTTATGGAAGAGCACGTACCAAAATCGAAGGAAGATGGAGCATCAATAGTCTAAATGAAATGGAACAACGAACCAGTCCATATGTTTCTATACACACCCAACTGAAAACGAAATAGAGCGTCAAAAACCTTATTGATAGCCGTACAGCTTTACAGTGGAAATTAGAATGAAAGGTTAGTTATTGTTGATCGATGATTTGAAGAGGAAGCGCTAAAGGGCTAGGTACCTGGTAAAGAACATTGAACCACTGTCTAATCGTCATGGCAGAATCAAAATCTGATTTTTTCTCATCAGGCGTAAAATCACAATGGTCATTAAGAGCCGTTTTTTCACGCTAAGTCTATCTAACGGTTAATTTCCATGGAAATAAGTGCTTTCATATAGGTTATATTTAAGATAAGTTCAGCCGAAAAATGTAGAACCGATCTTTAATATGTAATTGTATCCATTGCGCGCAACATGGCCGTCTGTGGGTAACCTCCAAAGGAATTTATTCTTTTAAATCAGAGATGTCACTATTAAGAAGATTTAAACATAGATATCTTAATACCGATTTAAATCATAGAAAAGGTTTGAACATATTTTTAAACTTAACGTAATGATTGACTTAGTAACTTGCTTTGTGTTTTATATTTAGTGATGCTTGTGTTGTTCCTGTAAAAGAAAATATTTTATTAAAGAATTAATTTCTTTTTACCGTCTACAGTAGGGTATAATTCAAATTTGACAGTGTAATTCAAAGATTATATTTAGTTTACAAGTGTATGTATTATACATAAGATTATTTTAGCATAATAAGCAAAGAATTTGGAATTATGGCACGACAATTATGACTCATGAAGTAGGTAATGAAAACAAAGCATTAAGCATTCGCTCTCTGAAAGCGATCGCGTACGTCAGTAGCGTGCAATTATTGAGATTTATATCTAACGAATAGCGCTACAATTTGTTATTTCTAAGCGGGTTGGTCCTATAATTAGGGGCTAAAGTGAATTATAAAAGTTAGTCAAAGAGAAGAATTTACCACGAACCTGAAAAAATCTTCAACACTTTGCAAGATTCCAATACAGATTGGCTCTCTTCCATGAGGGGGAGGGACCGGTACAAAATGGCGTCCAACAGCAGGAAGAATTGGAACTTTGTAAACCAGAATTTAACGTTCATCAAATTTTAAGAATTATTTTATGAAATTAAGGTCCGGTTTTAAGAAGGCTGCTCGAATAATTCAGAAAATAGGATAAAATACAAGCTCCGAGGGACCAAAAAGTTTGTCTCAATGGTACCGTCGAATTCAATTGCGCGGCTTCTGGCAATCCGTCGCCTTCAGTATTTTGGAGTAATGAAGGTTCGCAATTGCTGATGATTCCGGAAACGTCTTACGGGCATTGAAAATTCGACGTGTCCAGAGTGAGGACGCGGGGTTTTTTGTTTGCTCGTCATTGAGCGTTGTCGGTTGTAGTAGCGTGAGGGCATTTCTTTAGGTGAGTGTGTCAATTAAGTGCAAACTATTCAGTGGAGATGTTTAAGTCATTTCTGTTGCGGATTTCCCGCGTCCGATAATCCAGATAGGTCAGGCCAATCAAATCTTGCCGCTGCACAGCATGGTAAAGCTGCATTGTAAGGCACCCAGTCGTGAGGAGGAACAGCCTAAATCTAAAACACGTTGGTTGAAAGACGGGGAGATCCTTAGTCTTCCAGATAGGTGCACAATTAGCAGTAAGGAGGCGAGGTATGGAAAGAGTAGCTCTGGGAAACGAGTAGGTAGTAGCTGGGTCAGTGGTTCCGCTGATTCAGTCAGCAACAACGAAAGAAACGAGCTAATCAGATAAATTTAGTAGGTATAGTTTATTTGTGTAACCAGTTAGGAAAAGCAATATGTTTCATAAAGAATGGATTTCCGCGGCCACGAGCGAAAATACGTTAACCGATTTGTTGCATAATTAACTATACATCCGACAGTACTGTAGAATCAACAAAGCACGAAATTGCTGGACTAATTGCACCGATATTATCTGCTGGGTTTCGCCATAAATCGCAAACTTTCCATTTATTAATGGTTGTTCAAAAATGTAATTGTAATTTTTTCTTGTGGGAAATCGAAGAAATTAATTAAGGAAATTATAATTGTAATTGAAAATAAAATATTTGTTTCAATGATTTCACGGCATGAGTGATTTTAGTAAACAAAAACCACTAAACACTAAATTCTAATTTATTTATTTTTTCCGGTTTCGCGAATTGAAAGAAAGGGCGGCATCTTTCCCACCCTAAATAGCGCCGCGGGCCCCTATCGCGCGCACCACAGTACGGTGAATTTTTTTCTCGCACTGTGGCATAGTTAGTGTTCTTTATTTTCGAAACGACCTTTTTCATATTATAAATGTTACGATCAAAGTAATAAATTAGTGTGGTGATTATTCGATGAATGTGATAAATTTGGGGTGCGTTTCCGTTTAAAACTTAGAACCATTTGCAAAACTGAGAAGACAATGAATTTTAAAAAAATGAATTTGGGGAAGGGGGGGGGATATTCAAAAATGTTCTTTCCCTCAATTATTCACATTGACCGGTCATTATAAGTAACCCCCGCCCGTAACGTAACATCATACACGCAATACAGCAGTTAAACCAGTTTATTAAATAAACCAGACGAATTCGGGCAGAAATTGGCAACATGGCTGACCTGTCTGCATCATTGACAGCTTAGACAAGTAGAGAGGAGGAGTCAGGAGTACTGTAATGCTGGGTGCATTAAATACCAAAGAATTGTGAATTTTTGTAAACAAATTAACGGTATGCAACAAACATTACAGTAATACACATCAATCGATAAACGTTATACTTCTTCCTGTATAATTACCTACGTATTTAATGGTATATAAATTTTGTTTGAAAAGCGATTTTAAAAAACCGTTCGACAAGAGCAAGTTCCGACCAACGCAAGCTGACTATTACTTTCAGGGAAAGGTAACAAACTGCGCTATCAAATGGAAGATTGATTGAACGGTACTAATTTCATATTTACTCCATTTTTAAATTAAATTTGAGTTTTTATTTTGACACAGTCGCCAGCACTTTTTTTTGGACATAGCAGCAAATTTCATTATTTCAACTATCAGGTGAGAAAGATACTGGTTCTCTCAGCTTCTCTTAGCCGAGGGCATGCGCGCAATAGGTGTTTTTCTTGAAAATGGAATAACTTTCCAATTTTCAGTTTGGACGAGAAATATTTCACTTTCACCTGAAATTTCAGACTCCTTTCACACTATCAGGTTTTGACCGGACAGGTTCCGGATCTGATGAAAAACTGACGAGCATTAGTGGATTGTTGTGAATAGGGCTCTTCACACTGTCGAGTTCCAATCAGGCGCCTGATTGACGCCGGATAAGTCGACTAGATAAGTGATCAGGTTTTTGACGCCCGGTCAGGTTTTCAGTCATGTTGTCAAAAACTGAGCAAGCTTACGCTCAAATTGAAAAAGAGACTCTGGCTATTCTTTTTGCTGTAAAAAAATTTCATTATTTCATTTATGGCATGCCCACAAAAATACATAGTGATCATAAACCGTTAGAGGCAATATTTAAAAAAGACCTTCAGTCAGCATCACCGAGAATTTTAAGAATGCGATTGAAATTACTGAAATATGATCTTAACATACAATATAGGCCAGGAAAATATATGTATATCTCTGACGCTTTGTCTCGTGCATTTTTGAGACAAACATCACCCCGGACAGACAATGACATAGAGTTTGCGGTACACTCAGTTATCCGAACCCTACCTATGTCCAAAGACAGAATTCAACAATTTGCTAATGAAACAATGAAAGATAGACAACTAAGTCAAGTTCTTTACTTTATTAACAATAGTTGGCCTGATCAAAAATGTAAAATTCCAGATAATATCAGAGTCTATCATAAACTTAAGGAAAAATTGTTTGTGCCTGAAAATTTGTTATTCTTAGAAAATAAGTTAGTAGTTCCGCGTAAGCTAAGGTTAGAGATGATCAAATTACTGCATGAAGGCCATTTAGGTATGGAAAAAACAAAATCTCAAGCCAGAAAAGTTTTTTACTGGCCTGGAATTACAACAGATATTGAGACATATATTAAAAGTTGTAAAATATGTGAGAAATTTGCCAGAAAAAACCCTAAACAAAATATATCACATCCAATCCCTGAAAGACCATGGGAACGTGTAGGTTCAGATATTTTTACTTATGCTAATCAAAGCTATTGTGTGTTGTTTGACGCATACTCAAACTGGTTAGAAGTTTTACCTATTAAGAATAAATGTGCCGAGTCTGTAATTTGTGAACTTAAAACAGTTTTTGCAAGGTTTGGTTCCCCTGATATACTTCTTACTGATAATGTGCCGTATAACAGTGAGAAATTCTTGGAATTTGCAAAAGATTGGAATTTTACTCTTGTTACACGTAGTCCAGAATATCCACGTTCAAACGGATTAGCAGAAAAAGCAGTATCGATTGCTAAGAACCTGCTTAAAAAATCTTTAGAGGAAGGCAAAGGCGAATTAAGTTGCGCTTTGTTGAACTATCGCAATTCATCATTAAAAGGGATGGGATATTCTCCATCACAGCTCTTAAATAGCAGGAATTGTAAGACTAAAGTTCCAATCACTTGTGATTTACTACAGCCTAAGTTGTGCGAAAGTGTTACTAAAAAAATGCTTAAGAAGCGAGAGCTCAATGAAAACTATTCCAATAGAACAGCTAAAACGTTAAAACCACTTAATGAAGGTAGTGATGTGACTGTGTTAAATCACAAACGCAAAATGTGGGAACCCGCCAAAATTGAAAGAATGCATGAGAATCCACGATCATATGTGTTACAGGATTATAAGGGCAACACTATACGAAGAAATCGCGTAGATATAAGATCGTCACAAAACGCATTTAAAGTGACTGACACATCATTTGAACCTGAATCTTGTTCAGGCACTGAATCTTCTGATAGTGATGTCCGTGTTGTACCTAAGCCTGAAATTTGTAAACATAGTCCCTCATTTGTACCATCAGAGACAAATACAAAATTAACTACTCGTTCAGGCAGAACTATAAAACAACCAGAAAGGCTAAACTTGTGAGGGAAGATGTATAATAGTATAGATTATTATTATGTAAAAAGTATCAAGTTACTTGTGTCTTGATGTTGTCATAATAATGTAATGACTTGCAGAAATAAATTATATTTAATTACAATACTTACAAGTAATACAGGAGGTTGCATTAATATGGTCGTTCTGGACAATTTCGAGCGACAATATTGGCGTTGAATGAACCGCCAAATCCATTTATAGAAAACGTTACCGGATGAAAATCCTGACACAAACCGATTCCTTGAGGTCCGGAACCTGATCGGCCAAACCGGATAATGTGAAAGGAATCTTAGGCTACGACTACATTAGCAACGTTTCAGAGCAGATCAGACCAGATAAGTGGCTACAGTTGTCCCTTCAGACAGCGACAGACACATTTTCACAAGACACATACGTGTACGTTCCGACGGTCTGTACGAATCAAACGTGTTTGATATTATCTCAGACTATACGACCGTAAATTGACTTGAGAGACAGTGGATAAATCACTTTTAAATGACCTCATCAGAGAAAATCCACCTCTTTGGAATCAACGGATAAAAGATAGGTACCACAACAGAGATATAGTCTTTTATAGAAAGACATTGGAGAAAAAATGGGCGTTTCAGGAATCAGGGTGGTATGTTAAACAGTAAATTATTTATTTAGTTACATATTTCATTATTAGAATTTAACAAGGAATCAAAACTGCATGTTTAAACACTTGTTTGAAAGGGAACGGATCCACTCTAGGTCCATTGAAACATCGGTGAAATTTTTCTCGTATTTGTTTTGCATCATTTGCGTTATTATTAAATGTTCTACACATTCTTATGACGTTATTGATGACATTATTTTGGTTTCTATATACTTCAAGCGCTTGTCTCTCTACTACAATATTAGGGGAGCCTTCAAAGTCCATGACCACATAGTGCAACAAGCAAATTGTTGTAGCAATTTTAACAGCCTTTTCTACATCCGTTTCAATGGCCTTATTTAACAAACGCCATTTAGCACATAAAATACCAAAACTTCATTGTGAACTTCTTCGACCTTACCAAATAATAATAACCACGTGTTTACTCGTTGGGTATCTACATATCCGCTACAAATGGAGCCACTACATCAGACTTGCAGCATGTAAAGCACATTGCCACTACAAAAATTTCTGGAAAGTTATTTCACTTTCGACTTTCATGACACAACTTTTAGCATGTATAACAGGATTAAATTCTTACCTAATATCATATCCCCCACCATATCTGTCTAGCTGTTGTCTGTTCCAATTTAATTTTAACTTTTATCTGTGCGTAATCAAATCATAATTCAACATTAGCTTCATTATTGCTGTTGTGGAGACACTAGGAGTAAGTAACACCAATGTGAAGGAGTGTTTTCAAGAAAATTCGTACATACTGTTTTACTGTTTAATAAATACATTTCGTTGGATGGATACATTTAAATATAAACCACCATAAATGACTTTCATTTTTAAATAAAATCTTGGGGATGTTACTTAACTTATCACAATAAAAAAAAAGCGGCATAAAAATGTAATAACGATTATAGTCACTGAGAACATTCTTTTAACATAATACAAAATAGCGTTGAGTATCATTTTGCTGAATATGAACGAAGAATGACTGTTTTAAAAATCAGTTTGAAACTTCACTGTTCACACCTTCCGTACAAAATACCAATAAAAAATTTAAAATATTTGCAATTAAGTACAAAATTATTGAATACTACATTTAATTATATTAAAAAATTCTAAAAAATATTTAACAGGAAATTAAGTAATGGATTAAGGCTTCTTGTCACAAATTCAACTGGAATCAACAAAAATCCAACTTGCTATTAAAGTATTTTTTATACATTAGAATTTGTAATAACTTGCCCGTTTTCTTTAAAGCTTTGGTTATTGTAGATATTCTGCAGTGGAACGTGAAGCAACTCCATAATCATGTTGTAATACGGTTCTGCAAGACACATGTTATACGTAAAGTTACAAAGAACGAAACTTACCGTTTTCCGCCGAGATAAAGCCATGCCTAATTAGAAAATCCAAAGTAACAGGAGCGCTAGTAGTTTTAAATTCGGGGCTTAATATTCGTTCGACGCATTGTTGGGCAGTTAAGAGTTCAAACTTTTGTACTTCCCCATCGGCATTTTGGGGCACAAATTCCAAGGGAAGCTCTAAGTCAAACACGAATTCAGTGTTTGGAAACAACCCCCTTTCAGATTCAAAATAGAATCTGAAACCGTGTGTTTAGTCGATCAATTTTATATTACCATTTACGTACGAAACGCATCCTGCACTTATTAAATTGTTTAGCAAGTCTGTAGGAATTGAGGCTTCTTCCATTGCTTCTTTGTGAGCCGTTTCTAAAATACTGTGACCTACAGACAGCCCGCCGCCCACCATATTGTCCCACTTATCTGTAAATGCATAAGATTCACAGAAAAGTTTGCGAAAAAGTCACAAGTTTACCAGGCCAAGTTTGTTTTGTACTGGATCGTTGTTGTAACCACATACATAAACCTAATTTTGGATGCCTAACGTAACCATTTATGTCTACTCCATAATTACGTATACCGAATAAACATGTCGCCGATCTATCCATACGTAGTAGACTTTCGGTGTGGAATTTTACTTTCACTTCGTAGCACTAAATAAGAAAAAAATGCAGAATAAGAATCAACTATCTAAAACATAAATTCGTATCAAAAACGGTACTCCAGTCTAATCTCAATGTTTAAGGGGACTCCACAGGGATTAAGCTGTGGACCCATTTTGATTTGTGGTTTTAAGATTATAAAAAAGTTGATGCAACTTCTAGAATATGGAAAGGAACTTAGGAAAAAATTCCAGAATGGTCACTTTGGGAAAATTGTGAATGGGTAGAAAGTCAAAAACATTTGAATTGATAGAAAAACAAGGGATTCCCCAAATTTTAATAGAAAACTGGACATTATACTGTCAAACAACAGACAAGAAATTGACAAGCTCAGAGTCTAAAATTGAAATGTTTCTATTTTCCTACTCTTGGCATAAAGTAATCAGGATTGGAATATAAAGTGGGTTATGATGTTATTGGAGTAATCTTGTCTAATCTGATCTATTTGGAAGTATTTTGTTTTTAGAAGTGTTTATGCAGTGTCATATACGCATTACGCACAAAATTCCATTGAATAAGGTGACTTTACATAACAGTTTTCATTTCAGTCTCCTTCAATTTTATCATGAAATTTTCACATACAGAAAACGAGTTATGCAAATGTGTTTGTTTAATTATGATTATCTCATTACATGTTTACAATGTTGTTTTGATTCCGAGCTTGGATTCTAATTGAAGGGATAAACATTCTTAAATATAAACAAAAGAAATAAAATGAAACATTTGCTGGCTATTAAAGAATGCTTCGAAAACTATTTTTAGAGCATATGCATATAGATCATTAATCCACTATTGAGATGAAATGCAAATGTCCTTGTAAATTGAAATAATAAAAAATTGACATCTTAATAAAAGGTCAACTCGATGATAACTAAATTAAAAAGTAGAAAGTTAGCTTGAAAAAAAAAACATTTTTAATTTAAAGGCGAAATTTATTATGTTCAAATGTGTATAAATAACGAGTACAATAATTATCGAGGCTTCCATTTTATTTCTTAATAAAGTAAAAAAACAGAGAAATGAATAAAGTGTGGTACAATCAATGCTCACCTCGTCTCGCCAACCCTTTAAGGCGATGAAGGCGTGATCGCCGCGTAACTCGCGCAGCACGTGATCGACCCGAGCGGTGCGTTCTTCGTAATCGCGAAATGCCGGATTTAATTCGACGTAGTCCGATGTCACTCGAAACACCTAGCAAGCAAGCGGTTGAATTCTGTGCAAGCTGATTTAATTTTACCTCCGGATATCTAAGTAACTGTTTCATTACATCCGGTCTGATTAGTCCCACTTGGAATCCTTCGACAATGAAAGGTCTACATTGTCCCGAATTTAAGCCTGAAACATAAATACTAGTAAATGTTGCATTGGAAATGATTGGGTGTATACTGTATACATGATCAATAGTATCATTGAAAGGTAAATTTTGAAACGGTTTTTGTGCGTTAAATGAATGGAGGTGGGCCTTAGACTGCGCGTATAATTTATATAAACGTAATAATTTACCTGACAAGTAAAAGCAGTTGAATGTATGAGCAAGTTTTAATAATCTTGACATACTTGAACTTTCTGTGTCTACTGACATTTTGCCCCTATATGACACCTGAGATAAATAACATACTAGTATTTTTTTTGTATTAGGTTGGTAACGGCACGTACTTTTTAATTTCGTCCGAAAGCAGTGCCGTCCATGCATTTTTTTCGGTTGCGGTTAAGGCATTTAAAAAAATGAAAAAGACGCATCTTTGATTTTTTTAATATGAATTATCCACCGCTCGATTTTATTATCTTAAGAAAGACAGCGTATCTTCTACTCCAAATCCATAAAAAACTGAACGTGGTACCGTAAATGTAATAGGTATAATATGGCACTGCCAAAGTTAAATTGGTATTTGGCGCGTTAAGCACGAGCACGCTACATTATCACTAATAATCACTAATAATAAAGAAATGATTGAAGAACGCCATTCAATCCAAGCCGTAAGTGATTTAAAAATTTAAATTTTTAGACGTTTTTAGCGCTAACAATTGAAAACATCTCAAAGCTAAAGTAGTCTTTGACGTACTGTTGAAGATGATAGGTCTTTTGAAGAGTAGGTGTGCGTTTTTTAAATCTCCACCTCTGTAATTCAAGATATCCAACCCAGATAATATACATTACAGAAATAGGTGTAATTCATGAGTACGGTGCGACTAGAGAGCGCTTTAGTTCAATTCAAAGTAGGCTGTGTATGACTCATCTCTAAAAGATTACTGATAATGGCTCATATTCTTTTCTACATCATTGCACTGCTTCAACCGTTACTATTATAGGGAGAAGCCCAGGAGAAAATGCTGGTCACAGAACACTTGATACCGTTCTACAATCGTATAAATGGTTTAATATGACATTAAGGAACATTTGTTCAAACCACGTGACTTAATATCTTTGGATATGGATACTACAACCCGAATAAATTAAGTAGAGAAATGGCATTCTGGTTCCGAATTGCTTTCTTTGGATAAGTATAGTACCATTTTATATTTACTATGTATACAATGACAGTACCTACCTTTATTTATTCATAAATGGCTATAAACAAAAGTAGTATGCCTACAGTTATTTTTTAAAATAAAATACAATATACAATGGAGGTATCATATTATTATAATATAGAACGTCTACGCCACTGGATATAATCAATTGTTCTCATTGAATAAATCTCATTAAAATATAAATAATGCAATAATAATACTCTGAAAATATTTGAGGAGGAAAATATATAAATGTTCATTGCTCGAAACTTAGCTCATAAATAGGAATCATTTTGAATTTACATTTTTCAAATACACCCATTCTAGTGTTTTTTAGCGTGGGCGATTGGCAGCACTGAATTCCAACATATTTCTGGATTTGTGGCATTTAGGTTATGTGGTTTTGACTTATGTTGACGTGTCTGTGGAAGGAAAACCTTTTTTCTGGAAAACTGATCGAATAAGCGATCCATTTATTATTCAATATGAGTTCCTTCAAAAGGGACAAAAAGGAGGAAGAAGATGGTAGTTAATGGTTAGGATTGTATCGAAATAAATCACGAATGTTGTAGGGGGTGGAAATCCTTTCCAAAACATTGAAAAGACCACAGTCCTTCAAGAAGCTAGGATCTTTAATGAAAATATAATTAACGCCAAGAAATGTACTCACATTTTGACGAAAATATTATACCTCCTCAACCAGGTACGGGCGCTCTTGTGTAACGTATCTCCAACCTTTACTTATAGGGTGAACAGTTGGGCGCGAAAGAGGCAACTGAAGTATTTTTTGCGATGACCAAGCTGTTTCAGTCGAAGGATGTTATTTTACGTCGCATGGTCTATTTGGGCATCAAAGAGCTTAGTTCAATAGCCGATGATGTAATTATCGTGACGTCTAGTTTAACGAAAGATATGACCGGCAAGGAGGATCTGTATAGAGCAGCCGCAATTCGTGCACTTTGTAGTATTACCGATGTTACGATGTTGCAAACAATTGAACGTTACATGAAGCAAGCGATTGTGGATAAAAATCCGGCTGTGAGCTCAGCTGCTTTGGTCAGTTCTCTGCACATGAGCAAAATTGCTTCGGATGTGATCAAGCGATGGGTTAATGAAGCACAAGAGGCTGTGAATAGTGACAAGTAAGGTTTTCGAATTTATTTTCGTGGCGTGATGGAATTGTTGTAGTATTATGGTTCAGTACCACGCCTTAGGTGTTCTGTATCATATTCGCAAGTCCGATCGTTTGGCCGTTACTAAGCTTGTTGCGAAGTTAACGAGAATGTCTTTGAAATCCCATTACGCCATTTGTATGTTGGTAAGTTTCGCATTCCGACAAGTAGAGCCTGCTATAGTAAATGTTTTAAGATTCGTATTGCTTCGAAGCTACTGGAAGAGGAGGAGACCAGTAATGACTCCGCCTTGTTTAGTTTTATTGAATCTTGTCTACGCCACAAATCGGAAATGGTCATATACGAGGCGGCTCACGCAATTGTCAACTCGCGAAGAACCACCAGTCGGGAGTTGGGGCCTGCCATAAGCGTCCTGCAATTGTTTTGCGGATCACCAAAGCCAACCTTGCGGTTTGCGGCTGTTCGGACCTTAAACCAAGTCGCAATTAATCATCCTGCGGCAGTTACCGCTTGTAATTTGGATCTGGAAAATTTAATTACCGATTCAAATAGGTCCATTGCTACTCTGGCTATAACGACTTTATTGAAAACAGGTAAAATTACTTTGGGGGAGAGTGGGGGGTACATTTTTGAGCATTTTTAAAACATAAGGCACATGTTTACTAAATTCCTCATTTCTTAAACCCAGAATTCATTACAGACTACTTGTTCAGAAATACTTATTGACAGAGGAAATATGTCCCCACTCATTATTTATTTATTTATTTGCCTTTATTTTAGAGTGGGCGGGGTTTCAGCCAAGGCTGTTTTACCAACCCAACCCACTATACATTTACCAATATCCATGCCCTGAACCTAGATTGGAACCAGGGACCCTTAGCACTACAGTCTAGCTTCAACTGAACTGCTCCACACGGGCCACAATTATGACGATTATGATGAACCTTTGAATGTAGTTGAAACTAAAAAAATGATGAAATCGTGAACAGGTGGTAAAGATCATCCCTGATACTTCATTTTTAGCAAGGCAGAGTCGACCCTGTGTGGGAAAAATGACAAAGATTTTTTTGGCCCTTCTTCAGATAATTTTATTGCTATTATTGGTCCTTAGGCCTTATAATTCAAAACAGCGCCTATGTTGGAGAAGTTGAGACATGGCATATTGAATAATGCCATACATAACATTTAACACAATAGTAATGAATGAAAGTAAGGCTTGGCAATATTTTATTTTTTGCCTTTATTTTTGAGTGGGCGGGGTTTCAGCCAAAGCTGACCCAACCCACTATACATTTACAAATAGCCAAGCCCGAATCAGGGACCCCTTAGCACCACAGTTCAGCTTTAACTGAACTTATAATTTCGTACTATTACCATATATTACGAGGACTGTGTTGGAAAATGTTTATTGAAATACTTGCTGCTTTTAACGGCTAACGGTTTCCATTACATTTTACGCTCTATGGGTTTACACTCCATTCTTCCATAGCGCGTGATTAGACGCGTCATTTGTAATTTTTTGCGAATCTAAGGCGGCGTTCATACTAAGGCGATAGACAATAAGCGATATATCGTACGCGATACCCGATATCATGAAGAGATTATTGAAATTCAAAGGGAGGCGATCGGCTACAGAATCCTAGTCTGAGTTACACAATCGGAAATACTGTGAAAATATTCGTCTACGGCACAGCGATGGCTTAATGGATAGATAATTTCTCGCTCTTGGCTTAATTTCTTTCTTCGGGATTCGCTAGTGGATAGATTGGCTTAATATAATAATAATAATGCCTTTATTGAGCTACACCTTACCCGAAAAAAAAATTTTTTTTATTACCACCACGCGCTTCACTATTTACACTCATATTTATAGTTACCTCATTTTTATATGTTGATCTCATTTACATCTTATCTTGTCTGCGCTATTATAAGCTTTTTGTCATTCGACATTCGGTAACTATAGACGTATTTATCTCGCTCTCCTTGCTCTTATTTTAATCACAACGACACGCTTCATTTACTCGTCCATAATATACAATAGGTACATAACGCAGGATAAATTTTAATGTACTTTATTTTCATCTGAAATAACAGATAGATACCACGACCACATTCGCACACACAAAGTTATCGTTACGTGTCAATATTTAGATTATGCATTTTTACTAAACTGTACAATTTTCTATATATGGAGTTCTGTTACAGTAAGCTTTTGTTTGATACTCATAAAGACACCCTACAATAAAGACAGGACGGGAAAAACACGGACATTAGCGCGTTTTTTCCAAATTTGTTTGAAATGTGCTAAAAAGGGACAAGGACAAGAAATACTAAAAGGATGACATCTACTCTTATATGTACAGGGTGGCCAAATAAGAATGCGAGGTACTGTATCTGAGAACCTGTCCATCGTAGAGGCTTGCGGTAAAAAAAATTTATTACTAAAGTGGCCACGAGAAAAACCTGGAAAATATTTTTAAGTTTCTGCAATGGCCGCTAGGGGGCGTAACTGCAATCTGGAATCTAAAAAAGTGATTTTTCTGTGAATTCCGCTAAATTAACCTAACAAAAAAATGTCCCGTCTTTGAAGTTGACGATAATCTGAACCTTCTTTGTTAGACAATTTTTCCTGTATCTATAAAAATGAAGTGGTGGGGAGTATTCAAAGGTTTCCGTAAGGAACACTCTGTATCTTCGAAACGACTGAACCGATTTTAACAAACTCGGATTAATTGAATAGAGTTATTCTTCGGCTAGTTTTTTTAGTTTCGCATATCGCCGCTTGAGGGCTTTTTTCGACATTCCGACAGAAATGGTTAATTTTCTCAAAAAAATTAAATGCCTTGGTTTGGTTTTTTTTTCATGAAAAAGTTGCTAAATGATGCCTAAACAAGCTCACGAAAACCGCATCTCGATATCTTGTTCCTAACCTAAAATTTAGGCCAAAGAAAATTTTATACACTCAAAATTTTATTTTTTTAAGCTAATTTTTCCGGAATTATTTTTATTATATAATTAGTGACCCTAAGGTTAATCGATTCAAAAAAGGAAGCTTTTAATGCCGCCGTAAATGCTCGAAATGCTGGCCATCACGATATAAAAATATATATATATCAAGATATCGAGATGCTGTTTTGGCGAGCTTGTTTAAGCATAATTTAGCTACTTTTTCATGAAAAAACAAATCGAACCAATGCATTTAATTTTTTTGAGAAAATTAACCATTTCTGTCGGAATGTCGAAAAGAGCCCTCAAGCGGTGATATGTGAAACTAACAAAACTTCAAATAGTATTATATCTGTAGCTGAAGAATAGCTCTTTTAAACTAATCCGAGTTTGTTTAAATCGGCTCAGTCGTTTCTAAGATACAGGGTGTTCCTTACGGAAACCTTTTAATACCCCCCACCACTTCATTTTTAGAGATACAGGAAAAATTGTCAAACAAAAATTGTTCAGATTATCGTCAACTTCAAAGACCGGACATTTTTTTGTTAGGTTAATATAGCGGAATTCACAGAAACATCACTTTTTTAGATTCCAGATTGCAGTTACGCCCCCTAGCGGTCATTTCAGAAACTTAAAAATATTTTCCAGGTTTTTCTCGTGGCCATTTTAGTAATAAATTTTTTTACCGCAAGCCTCTACGATGGATAGATTCTCAGATACAGTACCTCGCATTCTTAGTTGGCCACCCTGTACAGTGTAGTACCAAAAATGAAATAGGCAGCAGAAGGAGTGGGGTGAATAATCAGAAGTAAAAAACAGAGACTGAGCTTTCAAAATCTTAGTAGTAGAAGTACAATGGAAAAATAGCGACAGTTATAATGACATACTGACAAGGATTAAACAATTTAGTGGCAAAGACAAAAGGAAAATGTAGGGTTGGAAAAAAGAAACAAAAAACAAAACGGCCTATTTTGATTATGAAATCATGCTAATGGCTGCCAGCCAGGTAGGTATACTTTTCACTGCACTGTTTTTGTTGCAACCAAATAATATGTATGAACATAACAGCACTAAACATTCCATGGCACTCCTAAAACAATTAACGCGCTTACATTTTTTTCATTTGAAGTATCGATGTAACTATTGTGGTTATAATAAGAAATCTAAATAAAGGTAGGTGCGTTGCAAAAAATCCCTTTTATTTAAAAGCATGGGTATAGTTCCATGTAGGAAACCACCATCACTCTAGTGATGCTACCTTCAACTCCCACGATATATGGAAATTTGCAATAATATTGCACTCCCAAGGCAAGGAGGTATCCACAAAACTGTTAAGGATCATTGCTTATTAAGAGCTATTAGTGGAATTTGAATAATGTGACTAAAACTGTCGAAAATTACCGCTCTCCTTCTCTCGCTGTTTAAATCTATTATTAAACCTATTTTTCACCTATTTCCATCACGTGCTCGGCTTTTTATAAAACGGAACGAAACTTTTAGGTCCGAAGAGATCATGGCAACCGCGCTCGCTTTCCGCAATACGTTTTTTGATATCGCTTGTTATCGCTACAGTGACTTTATAGAGAGTTATCGCCAGACATATGTTCGTTCATGTTTCATATGAAGCGGTGCACATTTTCCTATGCTGGACAAAACAAACCTTAAAAAATATTTTTGTTATTCTAATTGGACCACCCATTACACAGTTTGATTCGTTTTGTCAGTTCACGTAAAGAATTCTGGTCTACTTTCATTGTTTGTGCTAGCAATATTCGCTTCCGTAATTTACTCGTATGTTTATTACACATTTGATCTTATTTCTTAGGCGCTGAATCGTCCGTCGATCGCTTAATGAAGCAAATCGCCACCTTCGTTTCGGAAATAAGCGACGAATTCAAAGTCGTCGTAGTACAGGCGATTCGCGCTTTAGCCCTGAAATTCCCGCGCAAGCATAGCGTACTGATGAATTTCTTATCGGCGATGCTAAGGGACGAAGGCGGCTTAGAATACAAGGCCTCGATCGCCGATACCATCATAACGATTATCGAGGATAACGCGGACGCGAAGGAGACCGGTCTGGCTCACCTGTGCGAGTTCATCGAAGATTGCGAACATACCTCTCTGGCCGTTCGAATTTTACATCTGTTGGGAAAAGAGGGGCCTCGTACGAAGCAGCCGTCGAGGTACATTCGGTTCATATATAATCGCGTAATATTGGAGAACCCCACCGTACGCGCCGCCGCCGTGTCCGCAATGGCTCAGTTTGGCGCCCTCTGTCCCGATCTGTCCGAAAATATACAAGTCCTTCTAGCTCGCTGCCAAATGGATACAGACGACGAAGTTCGTGACCGTGCAACTTACTACAGCAGTATTCTTAGACAACAAGATAAATCATTGTACAACAATTACATTCTAGAGCCGTTGCAGGTTTCGATACCGTCTCTGGAACGTTGTCTCAAAGACTACATACAGAGTAAATCCGACGAGGCATTTAACATTAAGTCGGTACCGGTAGTCGCCGCTCCTACAGAGGAGGAAAAACAAATCAGCAATCAAAAGACGGAGGGTATGCTGATAAGCACAGGTCCACCAAGACCAGTCGTTTCTAGAGAGGAGAATTATACCGAAAAACTCAGCGCAATTCCGGGCATTCAGCAGCTCGGTCCTCTATTTAAAAGTTCAGAAATTGTGGAACTTACAGAATCCGAAACTGAGTACGTTGTTTGTTGTATAAAGCACTGCTTCACCAGGCACTTGGTTTTGCAATTCGATTGTATAAATACCCTAAACGACCAGCTGCTCGAGAATGTAAGAATTCAACTGGATCCTAGTGAAGGCTACCAAATTGTAAAGGACATTCCGTGCCAAAAGTTACCGTATAACGAGATGGGAACTGTTTATATCATTCTGCAATTTCCCGATGATTTGCCGAATACGGTCGGAACCTTCGGAGCTGTTATGAAGTTTGTCGTGAAGGATTGCGATCCGAACACGGGTCTACCTGATACGGATGAAGGTAAGAATGGCAACTGTAATTTAACTATTAATTTCCCTGCTTAGGTTACGATGACGAATACATGTTAGAGGATTTAGAAGTGGTACTTGGCGATCAAATTCAGAGAGTGACCAAGATGAATTGGGCAGCTTCGTGGGACGAGTCTGCTAATGGTTTTGTTGAAATGGAGGATACATACTCTTTGAGTTCCATGAACACCTTAGAAGAGGCGGTTAAAAATATCATACAATTTTTAGGGTTACAGCCCGCAGAACGAACCGATAAGGTTCCCGAGGGAAAAACCACCCACACGCTATTGCTTGCCGGTAAATATATTCATTTATTCTAGTATGCTGCGATTTTATATTTTAGGCCTGTTTCGTGGCGGGCACGATATATTAGTGAGATCTAAATTAGCTTTAGCTGATGGCGTTACCATGCAGTTAACTGTGAGGTCTACCGATGCAGATATTGCTGAACTTATTACGTCAGCCGTTGGCTAAATTTCCCTTTTAAGTTTAATTGTCAAATTAAAATCGTATTTTAACAACCTGTTTATAAGATAGAATGTAACTAATGTAAAAGTTCATTTTTTAAAATTTTTTTCTCAGGAGAGTCAGGAATAAAGTATGTATGTAGATTGATTCCTCATCTTTTACTAAAAACGTAAGTATACATTTGACAAATGACCATAACCTCCAACTTTTAAGAATGACCACAACCTTTAACTAAATATCTTGAATACAACCCTCAACTTTTCAGAATAATCACAACGCCGAATTTGACCACAGGACCAAACTTTAAGGCGGCTCTGCAGTGAATTAAGATTTCGATCTTGCGCCTAGATAGAAAAATTTGTAGGCAACTAACAATACATTGTAAAACGCTTCAGGCTATAGGTGCTATTCATTCACAAACAAAGCAATTAGTACCTAAGTGAATATAAATTGAAATACCCCTTATCTTATTTTGAAATGACTACATTAGTCATTTACAAATACCGTTACCTACATAGAAGTATTTAGGCTTTCATTAATAATTTCAATCTGAAATAAATATATATACCAACATTCAACATAGTTTTTTATGATGTATCGAAAGAAAATATCATTTTTTCACTTCCGGTTCTACCAGATGTTAGCAACTTTCTTATTTTAAATAGAACACCCTGTATTTTATTACATTTTCGAAATCTACATGAAAATCTACGTCGTTTGATACCACATTTCCCTATACCCAACATCAATGGTTTTCAAGTTATTAAAGATTTTTCAAAATTCAAAAATCGATTTTGATCGCCCTTCTACAGGGTGTTTTAAAACTAACGATCAACTTTATTTACTTCAAACCTTAAAAAGTTGATTTATGCTACATGCTTTATTTTCTTGTGACTTAAATGTCGAAAAAAATTCTACATCAATGTAGTATTACATTCCGTATACCTATGGCTTCCGATTTATTTTAGATTTTCTAAATTTGTGACCGTTATGCATAATCTTCTGAGGAGGCCTTGATAAAGCGTTAGAAGACCTGTCAGACCATTTTATAGTTCTAGTTGATAGTATGATGATAGATGAATCAAAAGTTAAGTAAAGATGACATAATAAACAGAAACAGGTAATAATAACAAACATAAAAATAAACAAAACCAACATCAATTGAGGTTTTGTTCTACGTGACCACCGTTTTTTTAATACATATGAGAGGTTCCACCCTGTATATACAACTTACGACGATGCACACAGGAGGGGAAAAGCTGTCTGCGCCACCTAGAAAGCACGAATGAAGGTTACGTTGGGCATGTTGTCTTGAATGGCGGTGATGAACGCATCGCTCCATAAATTTTTGGTGTTATTTAATGCAGGTAGTAATTTTTGCATTTCTTTATAGGTATCGTATTTGTGTTTTGTATGTCGCATTTTATATTTCTTGTGTGTTTCAATCTATGTTTTTGAAATTTACTTGTTTTAACCGCAATGCAGAATGACATGTTAAATACCGTTATGCTATTGTTTGTAATTGTTTACGTTTTTGGTGTAATGCTTGCTTAATTTATGTTTATTGATCTTGATTACTTGGTCTTGTCCGTGAAGTAACATTCGTTCAGTCTTAATCATTTTATTTTAATATGTGGAAATTACCGATTCGCTTGATGTATGCACTGACTTGTTTGTAACTAACAATTTTCTCCGTGAATGAAACAGTCACGGCGGTGGTAAATACTGTAGTCAAAATTGAGCTATGACACTAATTCCGTGATTGTCTTCGACATTCAACTGTAGGCTCGAAACCCCGAACGAGGGGCGACGCTACCTATCTTGAGGGGGCGAGATTACGCTAATCAAAGCTCTTCAGTTTAGAATCTATGTGCGATAAATGAGTGGCGATTCTATAATTTCCACATATCTTGTTTTTAGTTAAATTTCCTTACAAGGCTATGTAATTTTCCATCTTGCTTTTAACAAAAGGACTTTATTGCACCAAAGATGAGTCACATCCTGTGTATTTCACCCTTTCTTAGAATCTTGGTACGTGCTTACCTGACCCATAATAACCCAAAACTTGTTTTTAACACTATATGTTACCTCTTGAAGTTTACCTGCTACTTTTTGTGATGTTATAATTTTATGTTACGCATTCACATCATTACAAATTAATTTTACAACACAATTTGATATTAATTTCACGGCTGGTTTTATTCTTGGTTAGTTCTTTTTTTCCCAGCCTATTTTTATTCTGTGAACTTTTTACCATTTTCAAAGTTTATTTTTGCAATGTAATTTATTTCGACTTAAATTTCTGAGCTTTCACAATCTTAATAATTGCGATCATTATTAAACAAACTTTCACAATTTGAGTGTTTTATTTTACGTTCCTTCCCTACTGTGCTTCAGGTCAAATCGTTGTTTACATCTAAGGTAAGGGGGCTCTGCCTTAGATGTTTGATCACGTGCCACTTTTCAATTAAGCGGGATCTTGTTTCGTTTTGGAGGGAATAGTCATTGGGGTGGCCATTTTTATACGTTGACTTTATTTCCCGGTTCTTGTAGTGTGAAGGTAGCGTAGAACTTTGGGGGTTAAGTACACTACACATAATCGGATCCTCCGATTAATCCCGTTAGTACTTGGTAGTCGCCTCTCTACATCCATTTCATTAAAAGCTCTTCTCAGCCTAACTCCAGCTCTTCACGGAAAGCAACTGGTGTGAAGTAAACTTTGTCTTTATATGACCCTACACAAAAAAGCCCAATGGCGTTATATCTGTAGTTCTAGGAGGCCAACGCCACGGACCTCTGGCTCCTGTCTTCAAAAATGTGCGTCAAAGACATATAAGCATGATGGATAGAATGCGCCGGCGCTCCGTTATGTTGAAACCAGTTGTTTTCTTCGTGTCAAGTCTCAAATGCTGGTAAAATAACATCTACTAACGCATTTATTTCAATGCGTCCTATAAGAAAAGTATGCATAACGGTCACAATTTCAGAAAATCTATAATAAAACATTTTCGTTGGAAAAATCAACTTTTTAAGGTTTGAAGTTAATAAAGTTGACCATTAGTTTTAAAACACTCTGTAGAAGGCCTATCAAAATTTAAATCATTGCCACGCAGCAGCATGTGAGTACCTACTGTCGATTTTGTAATTCAAGTCAACGGAGTCATACATACAGGACTAGGTACCAGTCAAACATTAAAAATTTTGAAAAATCTTGAAAACCTTTGAACCTTTCATGTAGATTTCGAAAATGCAATACAATACAGGGTGTTCTACTTAAAATAAAAAGTTGCAACCGACATGCGATAGAACCGAAAGTGAAACGATCATGATAAT
This sequence comes from Photinus pyralis, assembly GCF_008802855.1. Taxonomy (NCBI): domain Eukaryota; kingdom Metazoa; phylum Arthropoda; class Insecta; order Coleoptera; family Lampyridae; genus Photinus; species Photinus pyralis. The sequence goes on along the minus strand of NW_022170738.1, from coordinate 30,915,237 downwards.
AAATTTTCTTTCGATAGGCCAAGAAAAACTGTTGGAATGTTGGTATGCACATTTTCAGATTTAATTGATCAATGAAAGCTTGTAGATAACGATTTGCGTGCAACAGCCTGTAATACTTGGTGTAATTACGGAAGTAGGTATCCACAAGAACCTTACCATTACAAACTTCTAATCAATGAAACCAGCAAAGAAATAAATTAAATTACATTGATATCTAATTAACGGGAAGGTGTTAAAGACGTCGGACAAAGCCCAAAGAGGTGAATTTCATTACAGATAACAATGAATAGCCTAATCTCTAATGCTATTGTTAGAAAAATAAATAGGATTAATTCGCAATTGCCAGTTAATGACCATTTCGCCGGCGGGCGTATGGTGTAATTTAAGTTGCCTAACTCTGCTTACAATTGGTGAAATACTTCATGATGTCATCAAAATATTTTCCCCAATTTTTTTTTCTTAATTTAAGGGATGAAAAAGATTAATTTATGTACAATCATACAATTTTGTTAGTTGGTTGTTAATCTCCAAAACCCTATGTTTTATAGAGGAGCTTTTTTTATCAATTGTACTAGTTATTTCCAAAATTATGGCAAACTTCAAAAAATGGTTTACGCACAATCATTCTGTTGGTTAATACCTACAATATTTGACATCGGCCCTTTTTTTAAATGCGATTATAAAATCAACATTTTAAAGAAATGTTTCGCTGTTTTGCGGATAGCTCAACATTCACTGCAGAGCCGCCTTAAATGCCACAGTTGACCCCAACATCCATTCAAATTCAATCATTTTTAGGTGATTTTTAACATCCAAGCTTGAGCTGGTTTTTTGGACATGTCAAAACTTCATCAAATGTCGACGTTTTAGATCATTTTAAGCAACTTCCCAAGACTAAAATTTTTTCCATCTGTATTAATGTACGTACGTACGTTGGCAATTTTTTAAGGTAACGGCTCGACCAATTTATAGTCTAGGATGCAAAATTCATGATAGTTCTAGACATAGGCTTGATTTATGTTTTCTGTGTCTATGTGTCTGTGAATTTTCCCACCAAAAATTCCCCCCGCAACCCCCCCAATTTTTGAAAAAAAGAAAAAATATCGTTTTTAAAAAAAACCTGTTAATTTGTGTATTTCAGAGAAAAACTATCTGGAAATTTGAAAAGTAGAGAAAATTTGAGACAAAAAAGTCATATGATATTTTGACGTAGGGAGAATGGGTAAGGCGTTAGCGCGTCTCAGAACATGGGCCTTGGTGCCGTACGCACGCTGGGACATTAGACGATAACTGCTTGGTTTTCGCCACTTTCACGACCTAGCTGACTGTCATTTTCAATTTCTTGGTTCATCACCTCCCCTGAAGAGCGCAGAAAGATTGCGAAGGGAAAGAAAGCAGTCATCGGTTGAAATAATTTTTGATGAATCTATGACTCCGTGTTGGCCAGGCAAATTTTTTATCCAACAGCAGAAATAAACATCGCCTCATTGAAATGATTAAAAGGAAGTCGACAGTGCGACAAACTGACGAAGACGTAGACTGTCTCATCGTTAATACAGAAAATTGAAATGGTATCAATTTATCCATCGGTGATTATTGTCGGCGAAGATATACATTTTTTAGTTCTATTAACTGCACTTGCTCAATCCGCCAATATTTACTTCATGAAGCACAGATCTACTCACCCTTTGGTCTTAAAGAAAACACAGTGACTAAAAACATACTTTTACACGGTTTCAGCGGCTATGACTTTACGTCTTCGACTTTTGGCGACGTGAAAACCAAATTTATTAAAGTCTTCGTCTAGAACCCAGATTTGTTTTTCTTAGCTCAGCTGTTTCTTATTCAAAATGCAGGCGCACAAGCTATCGCAAAAGCTTGGAATCGTTTGTATGATTGCAAGGATGACAACATGATTTTAAACGGTTTTAGACATCAGTGTTTCATTAGGACTGTGTACATCAGTAAACACAATATATCCTCTTTGCCTCCAACATGAAGAAACACTCATTCAGGACGTACCACCAAGTCCAACTTTGGCTAGAAAATGTCATGGAACCACAAAAATGGAGCTGGAAAAGTACTAGCTACTCCTGTCACTACCTTTATACCTTCCGCTCCACCAAACATTCTAAAGCTAATCTCCTGGGTGTAAAAAAAAGGATGCCGTGGCGCGTGTATATGAAGGAAAAGTTGGTTGAAATGTTCAATAATGTGCCTCGAGTGCAACAATTCATGCGAAAATAGCCCTAAAGATATCGTCAAAGATTTTGATGAAGAGGATGGACAAGCAGAGGAATTCGAACTGCTATTTGAAAAGGTGGCCCATCAAGCTGATGAAATTATTTTGGGGAAATCACACAAATCTGATGGTCCAGCTTTTCCGAAAACACGGAAGAATTGTCAGATGAGTCGTTTCTAAACTTCCTTTTTTGTCTTCTTCAATGGATCAATCAATCTACTTTAAAAACGGGACTTTGAAACCAATTAAATCTTTTTGGTGCATGAACCTAATTTTCAGCTGTGGGCCCTCCAGTTAAACGGAAAGTAATAGGTAATTTAATTTAGTAATAAAAGTCTATATTTTTAGTGCATTTTTGCAAATTTATTGTAAAAAGTAGCTTTTAATCTCACTTTGGCTGGCTGGCTGGCTGGCTGGCTGGCTGGCTGGCAGCAAATGTGGGCGCGTAGAAGAACTCTTGTAGAAAGGCAACGGGTGTACGTGTATCTACAAGGCCGTGTAATTTGTCAACCTTAAGGACAGGGCTACATGATGTGGGGTTGGCGACATCTTGGCG